>NC_089763.1:18968494-18995994 GCF_040412425.1 Macrobrachium rosenbergii | reverse complement strand
AAGGCCCAACATTAGTAAGAATTTGTTGTTCTCCAAATTTCTCAGTGCTTGATAGAAGAAACATTTAGGTTTCATAAGGTTATTTTGTAAACTCTGATTTCGAAGGCTCAACATTAGTAGGAATTTCTATCTCCATTTTTCTTAGTTTTCCAGGTCTTGGCTTTCGAGTGTGTAGGTTTTCAAACACAAGGAAATAATAGTCCGGGGTATTTTCATTTCACCTAAACATTTACCCTGTTAGAAAAGCTAGTTCTTTCTCTCTTCCTCCGGGAATATTCTTTTAGCAGCATTATCTTCGCTAGTGCTAGTGTGATGTTCTAAATATGTGTGTATATATACTGTAATATATATATATATATATATATATATATATATATATATATATATATATATATATATATATATATATATATATATACACTATATACTGTATATATATATATATATATATATGCATCCATACATGCGTAAATAAATAATTAATTGAAACATTAACTTATATCCTGGATAGGTCGACCGTACATTTTTAGATGCAAAATCAACAAATGGATAAAATGAGTGTAAGTAAAAAATTCCCAAAAGAGATTCCATGAGTTTCAGCTTAGTCTCTATTTCACAAGTTATTAAAAAGTTCTTAGTTGAGGATACTCGATAATTCATGACAAACGTAAATATCAAAAAACAGTTTTTGAATTTTGAATACATTTTGAGTTGATTCGTAGCTCATCTATAAGAGTAACGTTTTAGAGAGAGAGAGAGAGAGAGAGAGAGAGAGAGAGAGAGGAGGTAATATGCTGGACGTGGTGTTTTTAACGCTGTCCTGCCGTATTGTAGTCGAGCTGAGCAAATCGGGCCCGTTAAAAATTCATGGTATGACCCAAGCGACACTCTCCTATCCAGCTGGGAGACACGGCCCTCTCTCTCTCTCTCTCTCTCTCTCTCTCTCTCTCTCTCTCTCTCTCTAATGTTTATTGTCCTTGTCTCGTCCTTAATCTCGTGATAATCAGCCTTCTGTTTCATGACCTAATTCATCCTATCATTACCTTTCGTTCCACACAAGATAAAAGCATTTGATAATCGATCCAATTTCCTCTTCATAATCTACTGATGCCTTTTGTTTCCACCTTCCTTATTGATCTTTTGGACATCAAAATCTCGTTTGCGACAACATTTTCCATTTTTTTTTTTTTTTTGCCAGAAATCTCTACCTAATTTTTCCATCGTTCAAAATCATTACATTCAATCTCTCGTTTGCCATTTGTTCCTTTCGTCATCATTCCCCCCTCCTCTCTCTCTCTCTCTCTCTCTCTCTCTCTCTCTCTCTCTCTCTCTCTCTCTCTCTCTGAGCTCGGCCAAGCGCATTAATCCCTCAGTGGGATTCTGTTGCGCCGACAACGACAATCCCATTCCGCAGTGTTCTCCAGGAATAGAAAGTTCATCTTTTCTCCTCCCTTCTAATGTTAACAATTTTATTTATTTTTTAGAAAAAACATACAGACACACACACATACATGTATGCCTGTCTATATATATATATATATATATATATATATATATATATATATATATAAATATATAAATTTATATATATATATATATATATATATTTATATATATATATATATATATATATATATATATATATATATATATATATATATATAGTATATAATCATTTTTCTGTTCACATAACCCGCATTACCAACAAAATTCCTGGGGTTCAGTTGAAATCCAGTATCTTTGTTGACTTCAACGATGACTCAGGTACCTGGTGATTAACCAAATATAGCGGGTCGCAACCAGGTTTGAGAAGGGCACGGGGAGAGTGACCTCATGCCAAGAAGTCTTGATGAAATTGAGGGAGAGCTTTGTAATACCACAGCATTAAGGTAATGTAAAATACTCTGTGTATGTATGCATGTGTGTATATGTATATATATATGTTATATATATATATATATATATATATATATATATATATATATATATATATATATTCACACATTATTATTAATAATAATATTATTATATTACTATATATATATATATATATATATATATATATATATATAGTATATATATATATATATATATGCATATGCGTGTGTGCATGTGTGTGTTTCTCTGGATTTGGGATGTAATGTTCATTTGTAAAGTTGATATGTATTCACAGAAAAGGAAAATGGAACAAATAAATAGATACTCGTCCTCCATGTAATAAATTTGAGGCAATGTCCAAGGAACTATAAATAATATACTTTACCTATCCGACGAAAATACTGCCTTTTTAAAGTACATGGAAATTTCAAGAGCATGCTGAGAGAGAGAGAGAGAGAGAGAGAGAGAGAGAGAGAGAGAGAGAGAGAGAGAGAGAGAGAGAGAGAGAAAGTTCTTTAGGACGAGAACAATAGGACAGCTTTTCAGACCTGATGAGGCGCGAGAAACCTGCAGTGTCCTAACGAAAAAAAAAACGGCTATTTAGGAAGGTGTGTTAATGAGGCTCATTAGAACCAGGTGTGCAACTAATCTTTATGGTTCTCGTTTCATTCATGCTAATTGCAGCTGTTTTTGATTGCGATTTTTTTTATCATTATTTTGAAGTGACGGTATCGATTTTAATCCACATTCACTGCCACAAACATGGAGAAAATAGCTACAAGCAAAATAAAAGGATACAAAAAGGAAATGTGAGGAAATAAGTAAACATTATGATTATCTCTCTGACTCAGTTCTCTTTCCGTCCAACTTTCCTCACGACATTCGTAAAGAAGCGAAAAACCAAGAGGAAATCATGAGGATTATATCTAACCTCCCCTTCCTCTTCCTTCCCAGAGATGTATTCCCTGGAAACAGAGGCAACAAACTTCAAATCTCATGTGACATGAGACGTTAAGAAACAGGGAAGTTTATGAGATGAACTTCCCCCAACAAGTCGGATGAAGTTCAGATCTTCGGATGATGAGGGCGACCAAAAATGGTATGTTTCGTTTGTCACCTTTTGCGCAACATCATGCTCAGTTTGTGTCGAAAGATTTGTAGTGTTTCTCAGTTTTTTAAAATCCCCTTTGTGGATCTCTCTGGCTAACACTTTTGCAATGATTTTTTTTCCATCTTCAGATCATTGATCGTTTGTCCATTTTGTAGAAGAATCAGTTCTAATTTTTCAGCAGATTTGACATTGTTGCAATTTCATTAGAAGGACATAAATTTTCCTTTTGGCTAAGGTATGAAAGTGGATGTTTATATTATAACACCACAGGTGTTAGCTTTAAAAACATTTAAATTTGGTACTACTTCCAGGAAATTAGTGAATAGTTTATTTATTTATTTAATTTTTCTTGCATGGATTATGAACATGCAGAGGATTTTAAATCATAATTCATACTGACGTTTTAAATCTATGCTGACAAACTTTCAAGCACGAAAATTATTCGATTTTTTTTTACACTAATTATAATCTTTCACCCCTTCAGAAGCAGGTCTATCTTTTCATGGGTGGGAGGAAGACCAAGTGGTCTTCACTCTCCCATTTTCCCTCTCTCCTTCGGCCCTGGGCTAGATAGAGACACTAGGATCACCCTTCCTATCACCCCATAAACTGACAAAGAGAAAACTGAGATCCAGAGGAAAGGTTCACGACGTCGCAGACGCGAAAAATTGTTGGGCGACTGTTCGAAGACTTCTGCTTTATTTCCCAAACCCTGTAAAGAGCCGATAATCCGTCGGGGATTCTTTTTGCCTCATTTCATTTCGTCGTCGTTTCTCAGTTTTTGTTTTCAGTCACTATAATACGACCCTTTCTCACATTATTATTATTATTATTATTATTATTATTATTATTATTATTATTATTATTATTATTATTATTATTATTATTTATTGTCTTGAAGAGAACCTTTCAAGTTTTATTTCAGCTTTAGCAGATATGACATAAGTTGTGAGAATCTTGTACATGGTACGCAAAAACTACCTACCTACACACACACAACACATATACATATATATATATATATATATATATATATATATATATATGGAGAGAGAGAGAGAGAGAGAGAGAGAGAGAGAGAGAGAGAGAGAGAGCGAGAGAGAGAGAGAGAGTATATCCTCATTGACCCCTGACTTATGTCTAAAAATAACCTGCTCTTTTATATAAAGTAAACTCTTCAAAGCCTATAGTGTTGGCCTTTATATGGCATCACGAGATTCTCTATTAAATTCAATACTGGTTTTCAGAGCGAAAGGAACTGGTAGTCAGTTGGTTTTTGTTCTTGTCATGCTTGATGTGGTGCGCTCTGAGAGAGAGAGAGAGAGAGAGAGAGAGAGAGAGAGAGAGAGAGAGAGAGAGAGAGAGAGAGAGAGAGAGAGAGGCGGTATTCTTACTAATCCTCCTAGGATGATTCCTGATTGTACGATAATCGTATATGTACCTGCTCACAGTAATGTTATTCATTCTTAAGATGTACAATATGTTTAAATCTACTTGGGAAGGAAAATTTCATGTATGTTCTATGCAAGAATGTTCAGTAAATGGAATCATATTTAATCTCATTAGTATTATGCAACGATACCACACTTTAATCTATCCCGAAGCTTATAATCTGCTATATGTAGATTTCCCGAATTTATAGACCAGATACAGTTTTTGACATGACCGACTGAGAGGCAACGGTGTTACGAAGGTGTTTCCTAAAGTTGAGCATTCAGGGTCACCCGTTCAAGCCTTGATCTGACCCAGCGTTGATTATCTTTACCATCCAAGGGGCAGCAGTGTATCGAAGGTGTGATAGTCCGGCTTCCTTGGTGGCTACTAATCCTTATTTAATAACTCTTAAGAATGAATGACATTACCGTGAGCAGGTAATATACGATCATCCTGCAATCAGGAATCATCCTAGAAGCTGATCAATCAATCAATAGAATGAATAATAATTTCAAAAATGTTTTCGTGGCGTTATTTTCCTCCAGACATAGTATTACCGACAGCAAAACTTTAGGATACATATTAATGCATTTCTGAATTATGAAGCTATTCATAGTGGGGCTGAATATAATATCTATGATCATCATCATATACTTTCAAGAGTTTTGTTTTCAGTTTTACCTCTTGATTTCAACAGAATAAAAAGCAATTTCCACATTTGGGAATTTTAACACCCTGCTATATTTCTAAACAGTCATGAAATATTTAATAACAATAGCCGAAATTATTATCCGACGTGGGTTATTTCTTCGTTTCTTCTTCGCCATTGATACGATATTGACAGAATCCATTAATATTTTTTCCCATCTTCAGGGTCCATTGAATTCTTTCTTCGTCTGAAACCGAGCGGAATTTATATAGCCACAATATGGCGGGGTTTTGTTGGGGAGGGAGGCTGGGGAGGGGTGTTAGGGGGTATCGATTCGCCAAGAACTGAAATTAGGATACGATTTGCGACGAATTCCGTCAAATCTCTGCCGCTTTGCTATTGTTGTCTTTCATTAAATCGCCCTTATGAAAAAGTAGTGTTATAGATTGATAAGCGACTTCATCTGGATAATACTCGGTGGAAATGGGTGGAGGATAGTCTGTCTTTATTTCAGCCTCTGCCTCTCAGTCTGTCTTTAAATTATAATTGTGGGAAAAATCTAGACTTCTTTACGCAACAGTTAATGCACGGATACCTGATGTGCTTTTACAATAATCGCAGTCATTGAAATGTTATTCCTTTACATTGATATTCATTTTTGCCCGTGAATTTCCATAAGTTTTAGAAGAAGGTTTTGCCAATACATTTATCGTCATATGTATGGATATGGATGCAAAATGAGTCACTCTTTATTGATAATGGCACATCTACAGTCTGAGCGAATGGGACTTTGTTTACAATGGACAGAATGTCATCTTCATTGAATTAACTCTTATTGCCGCTCTGTTGGTTTATTAAATTATTCTATAAATATTCGGTTTTCGTGGGTAATGATGTGTTTCAATTTCCATCAGTACCGAATGGAATTCTACCTTTTTTTCTAAATTTTTTTGCATATGGTAAAATTTTCACCAGTCATATACAAATTTCCCATATGATTGGCTAATAATACGCTTGTTTCAATTTCCATCAGTATCGAATAACATTCTACCTTTTTTCTAATTTTTTTTTGAAAATGGTAAAATTTTCACCAGTCATATACAAATTTCCCATATGTTTGGCTAATAATGCGCCTACTATCAGAGTTATTTCCTAACGAGAATATTGTATCCAGTTTAACACCAATTAAGCTTAAACATAATGAAAGTTCCTGTCAACGTTCATTTCAGGTCACAACAGCAGATACGACAAAAGGTCAAAAGGTCACGCGCCATGACGTCAGCACATATGTTATGTGGTGGGGACCCGTTGTTTAAAGGCCAGAAAAAAAAGTCCATTTTTGAATTAGGGGCCGAATCGGACTCCTGGGGTTGGCTACCCGCAATTACCCAGTACCACTAATGAACCATACTGAATGAGTCAAAAGGTTTGGGAACGGTAGGCGAATGACGCAAGATAAGCTTGAATCATTCAACTCCGACCCCGTAGGAGGGATAGTGCCGTCAGTGCACCCCACGGGGTGCCCTGTAGGCATTACTAAAGGTTCTTTGCAGCGTCCCTTCGGCCCCTAGCTACAACCCCTTTCATTCCTTTGACTCCTTTCATATCATCTTTCTTCCGTCTCGCTATCCACCCTCTCCTAACAATTATTTCATAGTGCAACTGCTTTGAGGTTTTCCTCCTGTTACACCGTTTAAACCTTCCTACTCTCAAGTTCCTTTCCATTGCTGAATGACCTCATAGGTCCCAGGCTTGGCCTTTGGTCTAAATTCTATATTCCTGTTCCCCATTCAACTCCGCATCGGCTCTGATTTAGGGAAAGTAGCACTGGCAAGTTTTCTCTTTCATTGCAAGGACTTTATGCAATGGAAGGAGGACTATGGATTTCCAGGAAGGCAGAATGTGCTGTGTATGGAAGTTTCGTTACTTAGGGACTCCGTATAGAATTATATTGTCAAAAAATACATATTTTTCATTATTATTATCATAATCACGTTAAGATGACTCCGCGATTTCTTCCTCTTAGCTTATTGTATTATGGTTTAGGTATATACAGACTGTCCCCAACCCAGCCCCTCCTCCTTTATTCAATTTTAAAATCAACATTGACTTTCCTGGTAAGGAAACACCCGTCAATCAATCCCATCCCTAATATATGCGAACTTGGTTTGAAACCCATGGCTTGATCTGTAAAGGTTCAGTGCATTTCGTGTACCTATAAACTTCCTTCTTTCTGGCGGCGTTCAATCCTACTTACTTTACCCTCCCTTATATTTTCACTTTTAATTATTTTGCCTTTTGGATTTCCTCTCTGTGTCCCCAGCTTAAAACCAAATTGAGCCAAACGCTCATTTCATTTAAAATTTTGTTATTAGTGGAATTCCACAAGCTCTGTGGATACGGACTTCCATATCTTTTCTGTACATGAAAACAACTCCTGTGCTCCTGTAACTAGCGAAGGAGAAAATATTGAAAAAAGTTACATAATAAAAAAAAAGACAAAAATCCCATTACCTAGTTCTGGTTGTCTCAAGAGATACAACCTTTTGATTATAAAAACAAGATGACTGAACTAAATACGCATTAGATGAGAAAGAAGGACAATATAACAAGACGAAAAATAGTCTGGGGATTCGTTGTACTTATTCCCAATAGAGGGAAACGAACTAGGGACCTGTTATCCCTGTCAGGTCCAAGAAAAAAAAATAAAGATAAAAAAAAAGGGCGGGGGGCGGGAGCCGTGGATGAATCAGCGTCTGGTCTATTCACTTAGTGTAGGGCCGGGGTGACGGCTATTAAAAGACACGCTTCTTGAAAGGGGGAAGCTTATAGAAATTAGGGAAAACGAGAGGAATTTGACGAGGAGAATTATTTGTGACTTCTGTTGAGAAAGGGTCTGATTTTTATCAAGACATGTCCGTGACTTTTAACAAGAGATGTCTGGGATTTTTAACAAGAAATATCTTATTTTTAGAAACCCGTAATTTTCAGGGAAACATGTGCGCTCTTTTTTTGTTTTGTTAAATCCTTGTTATGTCTAAAGGGAATTATTAGTAGTTTCAAAAGATTAGTCTAATTTAAAACGATATCTGGTCTGTATTGTTGGAAAAAAAGTTCGTGATTTTTAAAAAAATAGATTTCTGCTGTTGCTAAAGAGAAATGTTTGTGATTTTTCAAAATATGAGGCCATGACTTTTCCATAATATTAGCCTGTGGTTCTAAAAGCTGAACATCTATGCACTTTAATATTTTCTTTACGATTATATTTTTAATTTATAGTCGTTTCCCCTCTGACGGTGCGTCTCCATGAATAACGAATCTTTCATGAATATGCATTAATTCCCAGGGGCGTGGTTGCAAGTTGGAATATGCAGTGTGTGATAAAGCTGGGTGCGCCAAAGTTTTATTCTGCACAATCGAGTTTTCTGTACAGCCGCTACAGCGGATAATCAAGGCCACCGAAAATAGATTTATCTTTCCGTGGTCCCGGTATAATGCTGCATGAGCCGCGGCCCATGAAACTTTAACCACGGTCCGGTGGTGACCTATCCTATATCGTTGCCAGAAACACGATTATGGCTAAATTTAACATTAAATAGAATAAAAACAACAGAGGCTAGAGGACTTAAATCTGGTATGTTTGACGATTGGAGGGTGGATATTCAACACACCAATTTGCAGCCCTCTAGCCTCAGTAGTTTTTAAGATCTGAGGGCGGAGAGAAAAAAGTGCGAACGGACAGACAAATCCGGCACAATAGTTTACTCTTAGAGAAAACTAAAAGAAGAAAAAGAAAAGGAAACCGGGAAAAAGGAAAACGGTGACGCATTTTCATCGTAATGAACTCTTTACGTTGATGGTGTAAATGTTAAAAGTGTTCACTGTTGGTTTAATTGGCAAGACTTTTTTTGTGAAAGGGAGTTAGTATATACTCCAGAATTTTGCTTTTTACAGTTTAAGAATCAGTATCCGTCTATGTGAGTGGGGTAATTATTGTCGTTTCCTGTTACGACAAAAAAAAAGACAAACAAAAACACAAAGAATCCTTTTGTCCTGCTATTCCCTTCTCTAGCTTCCTACCAGCTCCGCTCTTCTTCCTTTGTTAAATCCTTTATCAAATCCCTCGTTGGTTTCTAATCCAAGTTGCCTCTGGCCGTCGAACGCAGAAAATAATCCAAAATGCATCCCATTTCTTTTGCCCCCATCCCTCCCCCGACACCGTCCTATTTGCATGCCGCAGGGAAAATTTCCTTGCGCCTTCACCCGTGTGAAATCCGGCCAGGTCCTTCACGTAAGCGCAGCGGGGGTTTGATCTCATCGGAGATTCGGGATACGGGTAGGTGGTGTGGGGTTGGATGGGTTTGGGTGGGGTTGGGTAGGGTGAGGGGGTGCTATAGTTGGTGGTGGTGACCGGGTAAGGCTACACTTTCTACGTACCTTTCTCATTCTCTCTTTGAGTTTTTCTTTCTTATCTGTATATCTCCCTCCTTTTGCTTCTGTCTATTTGTGTGTCTGTCTCACATTTTGTCATTTTGATGATACTCATTAGGATAAAGGGTTTTAGAACTATTATTCGAATAAACAAATCATTAAGCACATTAAACTAACATACACAATAAATTCAAGTACTTCCTTTATGACATTATCTTCATAACATGTAACCAATGAAATTTCTTTGCAATATCCTGCATTCTTTGGCAGAAACTGCATTGCAAAGATTAATTTTTATTCTTAGAATGACATTACTTATTAAGAATGGGAAAATATTTAATCAACGCCTTGGCAATATTGAACATTCCTGGCAATTTGCTGGGTGCAAATGAGCACGGTCTTTATCACGTATGAAAACTAGGAAGCAAATGAATACTTTTTGAAGAAGTGTCGGAATCATGAAAGTATTCAAGTTCGATAAATTGCACGTCTTTTGAGGAGACTCCGGTTTCTCGTGTGAAATATTGATCATCTCATCTGCTATTAACTGAGGTATGAGTGTCCTCTCCGAAACGATTATTTGGGAAAGATGAGCAATAAAGATTATGAAGGCTCATAATTTAGTATATACATGGCTCAAGTGGTCCATATGGCTTTTCTCATCAGTGAGCACTGCTCATCAGTTTCTTTTTTTTTTATTCTTTTCGTTCAGGGGCAAATTGCCAGTGACCGTATAGTTACTACTATTTAAAGAAAAAAAAAAATGCGCAGCAGTTTCTTCTGCGCAATCGAGTTTTCTGTACAGCGTATAATCAAGGCCACCGAAAATAGATTTATCTTTCGGTGGTCTCGGTATAATGCTGTATGAGCCGCGGCCCGTGAAACTTTGACCACGGCCTGGTGGTGGCCTGTCCTATATCGTTGCCAGATGCACGATTATGGCTAACGTAACCTTAAATAAAATATAAACTACTGAGGCTAGAGGACTACAATTTGGTATGTTTGATGATTGGAGAATGGATGATCAACAGACCAATTTGCAGCCCTGTAGCCTTAGTAGTTTTTAAGATCTGAGGGCGGACAGAAAAAGTGCGGACGGACAGACAAAGCCCTCACAATGGTTTTCTTTTACAGAACACTAAAAAGAACATTTTCTTTCGCCTAGTGCCAATTATTATTTGATTTTTTATTTCTGTATTAATCTGATCCATTTTCAAAGCAAAGTATCATTATCAGGAAAATTTTCTATCCCTCAGAGTATAGTCAGCGAACTGTGATGGAATAAAACCCAGTGTCCCAACAAATAAACAAGTAATAGTTTAGAATTATGACACTCAGCAGAACAGAAAATGGGAAGACCCATTTGCTACATTTCATGACAAATGGTTGCGTTACATAACTTTCATATAAAATGCAGTCGTAACCCAGGAATCTCTCTTAGCCATTAATAGCGTAATCTCTTAATCTTTCTTCTCTCAAAGATTTCCCCACCTTTTTATTTTCCATCCCATTAGCTTCTATTCTAATGCGCTTCTTGCTCAATGGACCCGTGTAGCTGTTAACCTTCTCTTATTTAAGGAACGATTTCCCTTTGGCTTCTTAATGAAGCGAGGCTCACGCCAGTGGGAGAAGAAGAAATGGCACAAGAAAAGAAACGTCTTCTGACTGGGAATGAAAAAAAAAAAAAATTCTCGAGTCATTCCCAGAATCTGTATTCGAGTGAGAGTTTCTTAACCTAAATTGCTCCAAAGTCAAGCGTATGACATGACTTTGTGTGGAGTGTAACGATAATAAAAGACTAAAAGAAGTAAGGAAGTATAGGCTACTGACTTGGAAGAATCTAGATATTCTGAGCTATTTCCGGAATGCCGTATTCAAGCGGTATTTTTTTTTTTTTTTAGACTGAGCTACTTGACGTGACAGCAGATGACGCACGACTTTGCGTTTAATATATGCTTGGTGTAATATGTAAAAAAACAAGTAAAAACAGTCGAGTTTTCTGTACATCGGATAATTAAGGCCACCGAAAATAGATCTATCTTTCGGTGGTCTCGGTAGAATGCTGTATGAACCTCTCCTCATGAAACTTTAACCACCGGCCAATGGTGGCCTGTCCTATATCGTTGCCAGATGCACGATTATAGCTAACTTTAACCTTAAATAAAATGAAAACTACTGAGGCTAGAGGGCTGCAATTTGGCATGTTTAATGACTGGAGGGCGGATGATCAACATACCAATTTGCAGCCCTGTAGCCTTAGTAGTTTTTAAGATCTGAGGGCGGACAGAAAATGTGCGGACGGACAAACAAAGCCTGCACAATAGTTTTCTTTTACAGAGAACTAAAAAAGGCACAGCATTTTATTTCTATAGACGGAACTGAAATTCTATTTCATTTTCCTTCCTTAGGTCTTTGGGTGAAGTTCTCTATGAACTTCGGAGTAACTGCATGCACTATGGGCGTAATATACACTTGATTTATTAAAATGAATTGTATCGTGAATACAGGCTAACGCTTTTTTCTCTTTGTTGCTAGACTTTGCTAATGTTGTGGCTTTTAAGTACATCCGAAGGCGAAAGATTTTCATTAACGTCAGTATTTTGCATCCTGTTCTACATTAATCGATTACAAGCTAAAGATGTTTAGGATTCTTCTTATTTTCTTCATAATCCCATATGTCACAAGTGTAGAGTTTTGTCTGCAGAGACCGTTGCTTGTTTACATATTGAAGGTATTTTACTATATCTCAAATCTACCTTTTCAGTTTTTTCCAGCCATCTTATAAATTTAGAGTCTGTACCTTAATTTCAAGCCTCTTAATATTATCCATGTTGAGGCCACAATCATAATATTATGAGGATGCAACCAAATGTTCAGAAGAAATTACAAACTATTGCGTTTTTTAAACATATGTTTTGTTTGCTAACAAGATAAGAAATCTAGTGGGTCTATTGAACTCACAGTTCATAAATTTATAAATTTTGAATACCGTAATGATAATATTATTCACTCATTTCCAGCTCTGGAAGAATTCCCTTTTATGGTTGCAAACGGGGGAAATAATTTCTTGCTTTCCTCTCGAACTGTGACTTTGCAAAACCACGAAATTCGAAACACATGCATCTCATTTCCCCCAGCAACGAAATGAGAAGCATTTATTCAGACTCCCAATCAGTTCCGTATCCTGGAATCACTTGCATTCCCAGCATTCCCGCCAAAGAGACAAAAAGAAGAAGGAGAAGAAGAAGACTGGAAGCGTGTGTCTTGTTCCCAGCGAGGAAATCGCTCTCCGTTCCTGAGGCAGATTTTGCATGAATATTGCATGGAGGGTGTTTAACCTCGTCCTCCTTTTTATCTTTTTCCTCTCCTCCTCTTCCTCTTTCTCCTCCTCCTCCTCCTCCTCCTCCCCTCCTCCTCCTCCTCCTCCTCCTCCTCCTCCTCCTCCTCCTCTTTCTCCCCATCCACTTTGCCTGCATTCAGCGTCTGAATTCTTTAACGCTTTGCATTCTTTCTGCCTTTCGCCCACCTATTCCCTCTGGAGGAAGTTTCCGCGCCTTTGAATTCATCGTCGGTCTCTGGCGGGTAGGTGAGGGGCGCGGTCTGAGAGGGAGATTTTGCTGATGACTCATTTGTTCTGTCATTAATATAAATCTCTCTCTCTCTCTCTCTCTCTCTCTCTCTCTCTCTCTCTCTCTCTCTCTCTCTCTCTCGAGTACAAACATGAAGATAAACTGTGTAACTCATTATATCTGAAGCATCTGAACCTTTACAAGACATGTACGTGAACATATATATATATATATATATATATATATATATATATATATATATATATATATATATATATATATATATATATATATATGTAATTATATATTTATATAATGTGTAGATATATGTTATATATATTTATATTCAAAGAGAGAGAGAATCATTTATGCTAATAGGAGGAACAAATGAGTGATCAGAAATATGTCTCTCCTAGACGCCCCCAACCCACCCGCCCTCCCGAAACCGACGACGACGAATTTAGAGCCGCGGAAACTTCCTCCAGAGGGAACGGGTGGGCGGAAGGCAGAAAGGATACAAAGCTTTAAAGAATTCAGACTTTGAGTGCAAGCAAGGTGCATGAGGAGGAAGAGAAGTGTAAGGCGGAGGAGGAGGAGGAGGAGGAGGAGGAGGAGGAGGAGGAGGAGGAGGAGGAGGAGGTTAAACACCTCCCATGCAACATTCATGCAAAATTTGCCTCAGGGACGGAGAGCGATTTCCTCGCTGAGAACAAGACACATGCTTCCAGTCTTCTTCTTCTTCTTTTTGTCTCTTTGGCGCGAATGCTGGGAATGCAGGTGATTCCAGGACACGGAATTGATTGGGAATCTGAATAAATACTTCTCAATTCGTTGCTTGGGGGAAATGAGATGCATGTGTTTCGAATTTCGTGGTTTTGCAGAGTCACAGTTCGAGAGGAAAGCAAAAAAATATTTTTCCCTCGTTTGCAACCACGAAAGGGAATTCTTCCAGAGCTGGATTTGAATGAGTAATATTATCGTGATGGTTTTCAAAATTTATAAATTTATGAACTGTGAGTTGAAGACAGCCTTTGGAGTTTTTATCTTGTTAGCAAACAAAACGTGATTGAAAACGCAATAGTTTGCAATTTCTTCTGAACATTTGGTTACATCCTCGTAATATCATGATGCTGGCTTGAAGGTGGGTAATCAGAAGAGGCTTGAGATTAAATAGCAGCCTCTAAATTTATAAGGTGGCTGGAAAATACTGAAAGGGTGTATTTGAGGTAAAGCTAAATATCTTCGATATGTAAACAAACAACGTTCTCTACAGAAAACGCTGTAGACATATGACATTTGTGATTATAAGGAGCATTAGAAGAGTCCTCAACTCCTTTAGGTTTGAATCGATAACTGAAGGGAAGTGATGAGGAAAAAGCAGAATTATATGAAAATTTTAGCTTCTTTGACATTTAGAATTTCACTATTCCTGACATTCATGAGAACTTATACGTTCGGGTGTATGCCAAAGCCACAACAACAGCAAAATCTAGCAACAAAATGAAATGAGCGTTACCTGGTATTCACGTTATAGATTCACCTTAATCAGTTAAGTATATACTAAACCCATATTGTATACAGTTCTTCCAAAGATCATAAAAAACGTTCCCCAAAGGCCTCAAAAATGAATATGAATTATAATTTCAATTCCGTCTATAGAAATGAAATGCTATTCCATGTTCTTACGTAATTATGCTGAATGAAAAATCGTGCGTCGTGTACTGTTATGTAAGTAGCTCAGTATGAAGAAATTTAGACCACGTTTTAATGTAAATATTGTCATTTGCAATTCTTAAATCATGACTTCATTTTTACTTGACCGTTGATCCAATTTCGTCATTTTCATTTTTTCTTTTTGGTGAGCGCGTCTGTATGCGAACTAAAATCTTTCACGCTTGAATACGACATTCTGGAAATAGCTAGAATATCTAGATTCTTTCAAATCAGTAGCCTATACTTTCCTTAATCCTTTTAGTGTTTTATTATCGTTACACTCCATACAAAGTCATGTGTAATCCGCTTGACTCTGGGGCAATTTAGGTCAAGAAACTCTCACTCGAGTACAGATTCTGGGAATAACTCTAGAACTTTTTTTTTTTTAATATTTTTATTCCCAGTCAGAAGACGTTTCTTTTCTTGTACCATTTCTTCTTCTCCCCCTTGCCGTGAGTTACGCTTCATTAAGAAGCCAAACGGAAATCATTCCTTAAATAAGGGAAGGTTAATAGCAACACGAGTCCATTGAGCAAGAAGCACATTAGAAAAGGAGGTAATGGGATGGAAAATAAAAAGAGGGAGAAATCTTTCAGAGAAGAAAGATTAAGAGAATACGCCATTAATGGCTAAGAGAGATTCCTGGTTTATGATGGCATTTTATGTTATATACGTAACGCCACCTTTGGTCACGAAATGGGACAAATGGGTCTTCCCATTTTCTGTTCTACTGAATGTCATAATTTTGGCTAGCATGTGTTTATCTGTTGGGACGCTGCGTTTCATTCAATCACAGTTCAGTGGCTAAACTTCGAGGGAAAGTAAAACTTTCTAACAAATATACTTGTGCTCTTGTTTTTAAATCGATCAGAGACGCAGAGAACATTAAAATCAAATAAGAATCGGCACCAGGCGAAAGGAAAGATCTCTTCTTTTCAATATTAGTAGTTATTCGCTTGCTGACAATTTGTTCCTTAATGCAAAAAAAAAAAAAAAAAATCGATGAGTGATACTCACTGAAGAGAGGAACCACATGGATTATCTATGAGTTATCTGTACATCACAACTAATTGGCATGTTTTTTAAAACAAGACGAAGAACCCAAGTCTCTCTTATCTCTCGTGATGACCCTCGAAGCAAAACAAAGCATTCGCTATCACACGTGGCTGGGAGACCAAATGCGTGATTATATACAACGTTATTATTAAAAGCGTGTTATTAATTCTAAATTACGTTGTTAAGTTATCTAAATCACTGATTCTTGTGAGATCTGACATTACACTACAAACGACACCTCAGCAATTATTATTATTACACAGAACACATGGTAACTAGAGCAGTAAATATATCAAAATCATGGAAAGATATACATTTTAAAGACAATATCCTAGGATCAGGTGAACCATTTGAGCCACGTAACTACTAAATTATGAGCGTTTATAATCGTTACTACTGACTTTTCGTTTCGAAGAGGACACGCAGACTTTAATTAGTAACCGATGATGTGGTAAATACATCTGAGAATTTTGATTCTGCTGAAAAGACGGACAACTGATCGAAGTTCGTATAATTTTTTATTCCGCCATTTTCTCAAAGACGAAGTCACCTTCGATCTTTCATACGACATGATGGCGACCATGTTCCTGTGCCTCCGCCAACCTGCGCTATTTTAATGTTTTCTCATCCTCGATAAGTAATATCTTCCGCAATTACTAACATTCTAAGAAAAAAGAATAATGATGACTATGAATACAACACATTGCAAGGAACTCTGTCACTGGTGAGAAGACATGAAGGCTTTTAACAAGTAAAAAGTGCTCCGAAGTTTCTTCAGCGCAATCGAGTTTTCTGTACAACCGCTACAGCGCATAATCACGGCCACCGAAAGCAGATCTAACTTTCGGTGGTCTCGGTATAATGAAACTTTAACCACTGCCCGGTGGTGGCCTATCCTATATCGTTACCAGAAGCACGATTATGGCTAACTTTAACCTTAAATAAAAACTACTGTGGCTATAGAGGGGTGCAATTTGGTATCTTTGATGATTGTAGGGTGGATGATCAACATACCAATTTACAACCCTCTAGCCTCAGTAGTTTTTGAGATCTTAGGGTAGATGAAAAAAGTGCGGACGGACAGTCAAAGCCCGCACAATAATTTTCTTTTACGGACAACTAAAAACGAAGCATTGATAATGACAGGTGTGATCATTTGTTAATTCTTAATAAACTTATCACGTGCATGTGAGAGCCACGTGCAAAATGAATGGTTTATTATTTTAATGACTTAGAAAACAGTTCAAAAAGCCTTATCTTACAGGATATTTTACTAAAATACCAAGAAATGAGACAAAAAAAAAAAAATCGAGAGAGAATAGATCGGTACGCAGAAAGTATTCACCTACCCGCCCGCTCACCACCTCGAAAATGCCCCCCAAGCACACCTCCCCCCCCCGTTTCTCAGATCTCCGATGAAATCAAAGCCCCTGCTGCGTTTTCGTGAAGGACCTTGCTGGATTTCCCACGAGCGAAGGAGCAAGAATATTTTCCCCGCGGCATGCAGATAGGATGGCGTAGGATGGGGGAGAGGGTGGGGCCAAAGGGAGTAAGATGAATTTTGGATTATTTTTGTGGGTTCGACGGGCAGAGGGAACTTGGATTAGAACAACGAGGGATTTAACGAAGGATTTAACAAAGGAAGAGCAGAGTAGGTGGGAAGTTAGTAAGGGAATAGTAAGAAAAATTATTATATTTCTTTTTTTGGTTGTTATCTTTTTTTATTTTATTTTTGTCATGAAAAATGACCGGATGGTATATAATATGCAGAGGGGCTTTCTCTTCACCTATGAATTTTGCTCATCTACGAATTTACAAAATAAAAGAACAATTTATAAAAGGAAACGACAATAATTATCCCACTTATAAAGAAAGGTTACTGATCCTTAAACAGTAAAAAGAGGAAAATTCAGAAGTATATACCTACCCTCTTTCACAAGAAAAAGTTTTGCCAATTAAACGAACAGCGAACCCTTCAACAACATTTACATTATTAACGTGAGCGTTCATTACGATGAAACTGCTTCGCCGTTTTGCCTTCCCTGGTTCCCTTTCCTTTTTCTTCTTTTAGTTTTCTGTAAAGAAAACCATTGCGCCGGATTTGTGTGTACGTCCGCACTTATCCTGTCCGCACTTTTTCTGTCCGCCCTCAGATCTTAAAAACTACTGAGGCTAGAGGACTGCAAATTGGTATGTTGATCATCCACCCTCCAGTCATCAAACATGCCAAATTTCAGCCTCTAGCCTCAGTAGTTTTTATTTTACTTAAGGTTAAATTTAGCCACAATCGTGCTTCAGGCAACGATATAGGATAGGCCACCACCGGGCCGTGGTTAAAATTATACCGAGACCACCGAAAAATAGATCTATTTTTGGTGGCCTTGATTATGCGCTGTAGCAGCTGTATAGAAAACTCGATGGCGCCGAAGAAACTTCGGCGGTTTTTAATACACTCGACTTTTTACAAAGATAACGGCACCCAACTTCATCACACACTACATATTATGGATTCCAGCTTGAAACTTCACCCCTGGGAGTTAATGAATGTATCCATTAAAATTATATTCTAAAAAAAATTCACTAAAGTGTAAAGATATTCGCATTTTCTGTGCTAATGTTTCATTTTCGACAGGTTTCTACCTTTATCTTAAGGCAACAATGATTTCACGTTCCAATTATCAATGTTCAGATTAAACTCTCAAACGACCTCGCTTGACCCAGAAATAGCACAAATGCCTACCCCAACATGCACGAATATCTAAATATATTATCCCGCGTGGGTGCTGTGAACTTAGTATGAGAACAAACATTTAAACGAATATTATTTATTTAGAATTAGATACGATTTCTTAATCTATTGTTAAGGGCCTATGATATTACAAGTCACTAAGCAGGAATGCCGAGACTCACGGAGAGAAGGAAATATCTCGTGTATATAACTGAAAAGGTTTCGCTCCAGCAACTGATCGAAGTTATATATAATTTTTTATTCCGCTATATTTTTATTAAGATATATATATATGATCTTTCATATATACGACATGATGATGATATATTCATGATGCACTCCGCCAACTGACATGCTATTTTAATATTTTTCATCTCGATAAGTAAAGAGAAGCAATTACTAACATTCTAAGAAAAAGAATAATGATGACTTTCCATGGATTACTGAAACAGGTTACTTGCAAGGAACTTGGTACCGCTGGTGAGAAGACATGAAGGATTTAACAAGTAAAAAGTAGCTGAAGCTGGGTTAAAACGCAATCGAGTTTAACTGGCACAACCGCCAGCGCATAATCAGGCGAACGATCAGCAGATCTAACTCTGGTGGTCTCGGTATAATGAAACTTTAAGTCACACCCGGGACGGTGGAAACAATCCTATATCGTTACCAGAAGCACGATTATTTTTTTTTTTTTTTAATAAAAACTTTGTTCCCGCAAAGAGGTGCAACAATGGTCATTTTGATGATTGAAGGGTGGTGATCAACATACCTCTCCGTTACAAACCCCAGCTTTAAACAGTAGTTGAGATTTAGGTAGATTTTCCATTCTTTAGGAAGTGAAAATCAAATCCGCGCAATAATCTTTTACGGAAAACTAAAAACTAAAACAAATGATAACGACAGGTGCTGATATTTGTTAAATGAATAAACTTTCCTTCAGGATCCACGCAAAATGAATCCCTTAGGTTATTTACAATGACTTAGAAACAGTTCCAAAGCAATCTTCCCCAGTGATATTTTACTAAAATACCAAGAAGTGACAAAAAAAAAAATCAGAGAGAATGAGCCTTGGTACGAATGAAAGCATTCACCTCCCGCCCGCTCACCACCTCGAAAATGCCCTCTCACTCTCTCTCTCTCCCCCCCTCCCCGCCCCCTCAGATTCTGATGTATGATCCGCCCTAGCTGCGTTTTCGTCCTCCATCATGACAAAATCTGTTCATTTCTTCCTTGGCCATGTGTGCATGCAGATAGGATTTTATCAAATAACAGAGGGAGCTCATGGGGGTCAATGAATTTTGGATTATTTTGGGGTCTCACGGCAGAGGGAACTTGGATTAAGAAACAACGAGGGATCTTTCTCCGAAAGATTTAGAAAAGTTGGAAGAAGAGCTAGGAAGTTAGTCGACGGCTGAAGAAAATGATGATTTCGTTTTCTTTGTTCTTTCTTTTTATTTTATTTTTGTCATGAAAATGACCGATGGTATATAATATGCAGAGGGGCTACACATTCACCTATGAATTAAACTCATCTACGAATTTACAAAATAAAAGAACAATTTATAAAAGGAAATACAATAATCATACTCCATTTATAAAGAAAGGTTACTGATCCTTAAACATAAAAGAGGAAAATACATAGTGTATATACCTACCCTCTTTCACAAAAAAAAAGTACAAAATGAACTAATGAACCCTTCGATAACAAACTAATTATTAACACGCTCGGCATTGATGAAATTAGGCATTCATAAATCTTTTAAAATCTGCGGTTCCTTGTTCTTTCGGCTTCTTTACGAATGGAAAAAACCATTGCGCCGGATTTGTGTGTACGTCCGCGACCTATCCTGTTCCGGCATTTTTTCTGTCCGCCTCAGATCTTTTCAAAACTAATGAGGCTTAGAACTGCTCCTTCCCCAGGCGTTGAACATCCACCCTCCAGTCATCAAACAACCAAAAGTGTCTTTCAGCCCACTTTATAGCTTTTATTTTACTTTATTGTTCCGCAATCGTGCTTCAGGCAACTATATAGTAAGAGTTCATTTTAGCGGGCCGACTGCACTTTAAATGATCGGCCTACAGTAACAAACCGAGACCAGCGTTGTGGAGTTATTTTCGGTGGCCTATGGTTGCTGCAACGGCATTACAGAAAAGGTTATAATGCGAAGAAAGTTTTTGAGGTCCACTTTTAATTGTTTTTAATAGATTTAATTTTTTGGCAAAGATCACGCACCCAGCTTATCACGCATTCAAGATTACACAACTAGATTGACCTTCTTCATATATTCTGGGAGTTCATAAATGTATCCATTAAAATTATATTCTTAGTACAAAAAACAATTCACTAAGTAAAAATATCTTCATTTTTCTTGCTAATGTTTCATTTTGACAGGTTTCTACGTCTTACATCTTAAACAACAATGATTTGTACGTTCCAATTATCAAAGTTCTCCTTAAACTCAAACGACATTTCCTTGACCCAGAAATAACACAAATGCCTACCCCAACATGCATTAATATCTAAGTTTTATACAGCTTCTTGGGTGCCTTCGAACTTAGTAATTGAGAACAAACATTTAAACGGACTTATTGTTTATTTTTAAAATTAGATATGTTTCCAAATCTTACTCTTGAGGGCATTGGTTCTACCTTTTTACAAGCCCACTTATTGGTAAGTGAATTCTGAGATTCACGGAGAGAAGGAACAGCCAAATAACTAAAATTCCCACCTAGTAACTTAATATATATAAATATATATATTATATATCATTTTATATATATATATATATATACAAATTATATATATATATATATATTCACTGCAGGTTATTTTCTTAAGTTAATGAGATGCTTGACACTGCTTTGGTATACCAGAATGGTAATGCGTGGTCAGACTGATTTTGAGAAAATGCGCATCATGCTGTTCCTTTTCAACGTTCTTATCCGGGGACTGAACTTGGTTTTGCTTAGAAATCGGTATGTACCAATGCGTCACAAGATACGAGAGAGAGAGAGAGAGAGAGAGAGAGGGAGAGAGAGAGAGAGAGAGCTAATTCAGGTTGCTTAAACTTCCTCAGCTGTGGAGTTGTTATCACTCCTCTTGGATGCTTCTGGAAACATCAAAGGAGAATGGGTTTCTTGTCATTCCAAACTACACGCTTCTCATTATGTCTTTAAAGTATCTGGTGAGTGAGTCAGTCAGTCAGAATGAGGACAAATTGGAAACAATACAGGTTCTGAGGTGCTTGTTCTGACGAAAGGGAGATTCTAAAACGTCTTTTTTTATTTACTAACCTACTTGTTCCAGCAAACGACGGAAAACAATGAGCCATTTGAACTGCTTGAATGAAGAGGTACATGATAAGATGTTTTTCCTCCTGTGCTCAGTTGACTGAATCCGCTTTTAAACGTTATAAGGTGCTTTTGATTTAGTTCCCCATTTTCCATTTATCATGAAGTGAGAAAATGGGAATCGAAAAAGAAACAGAAGTGCGACTTCTTCCCAAAGTTCATAAAACAAACAAATGTTCCTTCGATTTAGCCACTGTACGTTTGTATGGAAGGAAGTTTCCTTCAGGATCCACCTTCCACAAAAATCATGACTCTCAAAAGTTCCACTTGATAAAATAACTTAATGGTCCTTTCCTTCGATGAAGTATGCAGTGTGTCCCACCGGATGCATTTTTTCCAACACCTGTGGAGAAGTGAGAAAGAATGGCTGAGGGAATACACCCTACCTCACTAGAAAAAGCCTTGAAAGGGAAATCTTGAAAACTGTCCTCCCCACTTTTTTATCCTTCTCTCTCTCTCTCTCTCTTTCTTCTTCCCCTCCCTGCCCCCTCAACTGACCATACCCTGAAGCTGACATCCGGGCGATGAGTCGTTTCTCCTCCATCATGACAAATCTGTTCATCTCTTCTTCCTTAGCGCTTGTGTGGAACATTTCATCGAGAACCTGACTTATCAAATAAACAAATTTGAGCTCATGGATCTTTCCCAACGGGTTCTGGTGAGGGATGGGAGTTTAAGTAGGGTTTAGGGTGGGGGGGTAGGGTGGTGGTAGTGAGGGCATTTTCTCCGAGGCCTAGAAAGCCTTTGAAAGATGTTGCTGAATTGTTGCCGTCGACGTGAGAAAGAAAATGATGATCCTTTTAGTTTACTCTTTCCGTGTCATTCATATACAAACTGATGGGGGCGTTCACATACATACCGCATTCCATCGTGCTCAGCACACACAACATAAAACTGACACATACCCCTTATGGACACACACACGAACACACATATATATATATATTATATATATATATTATATATATTTATACTATATATATTTTATAAATAGTATATATATATATATATATATATATACAATATATATAGGCCCACGTATAGTTATATATATATATATATATATATATATATACCACAGCTTGCACATACTGATGATGTTTGTAACCGCGTGATCTAATTGAAGTGACGATAACATAATCAATTATCCAAACACCTCGGCATTCATGAAATTAGGCACATAAATCTTTAAAATCTATGTCAGTGTAATGCTCAATGGCTAAACAACGAAAAATCAAAACAACAAAGAAAAAGAGACCCTTGAAGTCCAAACACCATCACAGAGAGTTCAAACATGGTGTGCTAAATAGGGAAGGAAAAACAGAAGTCAATCCATTTAATTCCAAGAACAATAACCCCATTCGAATTTAACAGCAACACCCACTCATAAATACAGAGAAAAGAATAATTCATTTCCTCAATCTACTTTATTTTTTAAAATTTACAATTATTTATTATGTTCCCTGAGTTTTATAGAGAGTGCCACTATTTATGGAGTAAGAGTTCATTTTTATTATTCCAGTAAAACTGCAATGCAAAATGATAGGCCTGATTAAAAGAAAGTAAAAAACAGATTTGTGGAGTTAAAATAGAAACAGAAATACCGTTCGGCGTGTCGTCAACTGCAACAGTTATATGGAGGTTATAATGCGAAGTTTTTGTAAAAAAAAACGCGGGCCCATTATGAACTGCCCATTTACCCTGGCCAAATAATCTCCTTTCTAATAAGATCCTGCGCGCCAAATCAACGCATTCAAGAAACACAACAGATGTCAACATGCGTGTTTCACATATTCGCGTTCATATTATTAAAATATGTCAATGTATCATACCTCCAAGTCAACGGGAAGAACTGAAAGACAAATGTGAACAAGTGGGATCCCAGCGATATCTATCATAACATATCTGTGGTCTTGTACCATTGTTTTATGGACATTTTTCATTCCTACAACAAACATGGTTAGCCTGGTAGACTTTCACTGAAAACTTGTTAAAACTGTGTCAGGCATATTTGTATTTTCCGCTTATAATAATTATATTGACCTTCCTCTTTGATAAATGGAATAAACTAGTGTTTATAGACCGCATTTTTTATAATAATGATAAATGTCTACTTTTTTTTGAAACGACGCCCTCGATTTACTGATTCAGTGATAAAACGTAATTGAGAAATATCGAGAACACTAGGGTTTAGAACATCATTTATTAAATCAGAAACAACTGAAACCGGTGGAATAATAATTAGATGTCTAAACTGATTGTAGTAGAAGTAAGAAGGACAACCAGGGTAAGAAAAACTTGTCATTTTGAGAATTAGAAATGGATTCTTTTTATCACCCGTGAACTAAGGATATGTATGAAACAGTGGAGACTTGATAATAATCACTGCTCTTATGATGAGTCATTAGTCACTAAGAGTGAAGGGATATTTGGATTAGGAATAAATCTCAAAGACAATGCATCTTTAAGAACGCTTCCATCATCTTACCAGAAAATATTTACAAATAAAACGGGTTAGCATTTCTCTTCTAATTTTAGAATCGCATCCTATCGCCGATACCAAAAGCTACGACCCTACTTCCATTCTGTTTAGGGATTTGATTTCCTTCATCTTAGGGGTTTGTTCGCTTCCACATCGTCAAGTTTTCAAGCTAACGCTTTTGTCAGCGGCCGGTTCCAATAACGTTTTTTCCTTCCCACTACCCACGGCAGTCTTCGAAATGGCACAACATTCAGTTCCATCAATGCCTTATCAAAATCCGATCATCTCCTTTCCATGAATTTCCAGAAGTAATTTCCTTCATCTATTGATTTGTTACTCAGCCTTCACAATTCCAAAACTGCTCGGCCTTAAAATAAAAGTTTCTCGCGGAGATATTTATAGTGTTACGTGAACTGTAAACAAAGAGTATCTTTTATTTTGTCTGGAAGACGGGAAGGAAATAAAAGAGATTTTGGACCAACTCCAACGGACCATTAAGAGTTTTCTGGTGGAAAGTGCACAGGTGTGAAGAGTTCTTGTTTTTCTGTCTTATTTTTGTTCATTCTCTTCGTTTGAGTTTGTTATTTCGTTTTCTAATCTAGTAACAACAACAGTTGTAATTATTTAATAGTTATATATATATGAATGTGGTTGTATTCTCATTGCTTTCATTCTTGTTAGTCATATTCATATAACTCATATATATTCCTTTGGCTTTCAGTCATTTGTAAATGTGACTTGGAATAAATTCAACCATTTTCGGAGAGAAATTTTCGAATTAGGAAACACCGAAGAACATGATTTAAAAGTAAAAATTCCCAAGCACCGTGCTATGGCACCACCGTTGGATGGTTGCGTTATAGTGATCTCTGTGCTACTAGCTCTCTCTCTCTCTCTCTCTCTCTCTCTCTCTCTCTCTCTCTCTCTCTCTCGCAGGTGGAACAGACCATTTCATGCTGCAATATTTACTCTGACAAAAATCTGTAAGTCAAATTCTTGACGAAAATTCAGAGGAGCATAAGTAGCATGATTACAGCCATAATTCTTCAGATGTGTATGATTACGCTTTCAAGTGAAGATATTAAAAGTTGTGTTACGAAAGGTAGAGAGAAAGAAGAGAAAAAAATCTGAAGTTTCTCAACTTAATGCTTTATGTAAACAGTATGTTGTGGCAACGTGACTACAGTGGGTTTCTTATTGACTTTATGACGTAAAATATCAACTTTCATAAGTGGTCAGCCTAGATTGTCTAGCATTTTTTTATTTCTCTTTTTTCATTGGCATTTATTGTATGAAGACCCAAAAATGACTTCTTGTTTACCTTTGGTTAACAATGAAAACAGAACAAAGAGACCTAATTAATACGATGTGAGCAAAGACAGTGACTGATGTTCGTGACGTTTTCATTCACAGAGAAGATACTGCAAAGAAACTGTTAAGGAAATAAATGTGTATTCTTTATTATTGAAAATTTTTCAGACAGTTGTTTTTAGTACTGTCTACAAGCAAAATCTCAAACTCAAAGCTTTTTGTTGTAGCTTGCTTTTTTTTTAAATAGTAAAAAAAAAAGATACCTTTTGAAAGGTTTACGTAAATGTTCAAACATGAACACATCTCTGGATTGTAGGATTTAGCTGAAAAGAAAATTCACAGCAAAAATAATAAATTTTGAGGATAGAGAATTCTATAAAAAATGGGGAAGGAGGGTGTCTGGGAGAGGGGGAGATTATTCTGAAGCCGGGTAAAGTTTTGAATAGAAACGAAGGAAGAGGAGGAAATGGCAGAGTATTTAGAGCATAACATAAACAATATTCCTTCTTTTCCTCTTAAAACCCTTCGTCCATTTGGGGACCAATTGCAGCTTCTTCGTGCCAAACCATGTAAGAAATACCATAACTGGATGAGAAAATTGATGTCTAGCATATTCGTGACGGTGATTTAATGCTAAAGCGAACATATTATGCTCAAGTTTTGTTAACCTGCTTATGCTGGTTTGCTCAATTACATCGTCTACTTGTCCTCAGTTTTGTCACGTACATATGTCTTCTTTGCTTGACTTACATTTCTCTCTAGATGAAGAGATTATAATATTATCATGCTTACGTCTTACGTCCACAAGTCAGGGTTGAATCTACTTTTTTTGGGGGTAAATTTAAAGCCACCAACAAGTGCATGTAATGCATTACGAAAGAATGATTTAAGAATTATACATCTCTAAATATCAAAGAGCTTCATTAGGTCCCGTTGCTAGGTGACCAGTTGGTTCTTAGCCACGTAAAATAAATCTAATCCTTCGGGCCAGCCCTCTCTAGGAGAGCTGTTAATCAGCTCAGTGGTCTGGGTAAACTAAGATATACTGAACTTAGTTCATATTTTCTATATAAAGATAAATGAAAAATGACAGCAGCTAAGACACGCTCGATTGCTCATAAATATGTAATCTTTTCATGAATGCTCATAATATTGTGAAGCATTTTTCATACGCAACTCCTGTTTTTCACAATTGTAAAGCACCAATATCAAAAGGAAAAAGACGATAAACAAAATATTCAAGGAACTGCAGTATAAATAAAATTATTTTCACTTTTAACAACAAGAGTTATCTCTCACCAGAAAGTTTTTCATGCACAATTCTTAATTTTCCCAGTTATAAAATGAAATGTTAACAAGAGTAGATGATAATAAAAAAACTGAACGAATTAAAGTATATAAAAAATGCTATTCGCTTTTAATAACAGGAATTATCTCTCACCCAGAACAGTTTTTATATCGTATTCTTATTTTTCATAGTTATAATTACCAATGTTAAAAACCTAAAGATAATAAACAAGTAAAAATTGCGCCGAAGTTTCCTTCGGTGGTCTCGTCATAATACTGTAAGAGTCGCGGCCCATGAAACTTTAACCACTGGCCAATAGTGGCCTATCATGTATCGTTGCCAGAAGCACGATTATGGCTAATTTTAACCTTAAATAAAATCAAAACTACTGAGGCTAGAGGGCTGCAATTTTGGTGTGTTTGATGAATGGAGAGGAGGATGGATCATCACGCCAACCCCAGCCCCCTAGCTTCAGTAGTTTTGGTGATCTGGTGGACAG
>NC_089763.1:18958494-18965994 GCF_040412425.1 Macrobrachium rosenbergii | reverse complement strand
AGTAAATTTTTACTGCTTGTTGTTTATCATTATTTTAAATTGAAAATAAAATGAAAATTGATTTCTGTGTGAGAGATAACTTGTCCCGTTAAACGTGAAAAGAGTTTGTTATATACTTTTTTTCGTTTAGGTTTCGTTTATTATGTTTAAAATTTTTACATTTTTTTTAAATTGTAAAAAATAGGAGTTACGCATGAAAAATACTTCTCACTATCATGAGCATTCTTAAAAAAAAATATTACGGTAGGAGCAATTGAGCGTGTCTTAGCCACGATTATTTTTCATTTTATTTTTTTACTGAAGATATTAACTTTATTTTTTTTATTGATGATATTAACTGAGTAAGAATCTGCAATGCTTAGAGGTGTATAATTCTTAAATGTGTGGTTTTCTAATACATTACAGGCACTTGCTGGTGGCTTTAAATTTCCCCCAAAAGCAGATTCAACCCTGTCTAGTGGACGTATGATAATATTATGCTCTGTTTATCTAGAGAGAAATGTAGTTAATGTGAAAACACAAAGCCATGATGGAGCAACTTGCCGGAAAGAGATATATGCTAATAAAAGAACATAGAACACCAGATAATAATAATCTCATTTTTAGGACAGAAATTTTAGAATTTTCTTTTAAAAATGATTATTTGAAACTAGCGATTACTAAAGTTAAAAATATATAAAAATTAAAAATCACACCCTGAATCTCTCGTTAGCATTCTTGAGTTAAGTGGACAGAGAGAGAGAGAGAGAGAGAGAGAGAGAGAGAGAGAGAGAGAGAGAGAGAGAGTGTTATTTAAATGTTAAAGTTATCTACAGACCAGTTGTCATTGTCACTAATCTCTAATATTTATAACCCATATTAACTATGTGTGCATTAGTGTGAGAACGTTTAGGTTTGTATAAAAACATTTGTATATATACTTATACACACATATATATATATATATATATATATATATATATATATATATATATATATATATATATATATATATATATATATATATATATATAGAGAGAGAGAGAGAGAGAGAGAGAGAGAGAGAGAGAGAGAGAGAGAGGGGCTGTATTATTGCAAGATGGATGTTGCATTAAATTTCAACTGCCCTTCCTTCATCTTTCCCAGACGAAGGGGAAAATCAAAGGTGCCATAACTTCATGGTGACAAAGTTCCTTCTGAGGGGCGGCCCTGGAGAGAGAGAAGGGAAAATGGGCAGTGTCCCGCCCTCAGGGGTCTCGGGTTTCGAATGCAAACAAGGGTGAGGTAAGAGGAGAAGGGGAGGCGGGCGTTTTGGAGGAAGGACTTGGAAGTCTTTTTGCTCTTTCGAGGGAGTGAAGGCTTTGTCAGACGATCGTGTATTCTGTCATATTTTCTTTTCTTACAAGGCAAGTGTACAGGGCAAAAGTAAAGTCAAGTAGCTTGTGTGCAGGCAAGATTGAATTCAAGTAGACAGTGTCCGGGGAAAACTGAATTCAAGTGGCCTGTGCCCAGAGCAAAAATGAAATTAGGTAGCCTGTGTACAGGGCTACTTAAATTCAGTAGTTCGTCATCAAGACACCATTGAATTTAAGTATCTCTGGTCCAGGGAAAATCTGAATTTTAGTAGCCTGTGTCCGGGGAACATTGAATTCGAGTAGCCCATGCCCATAGCAAAATAGAATTAGGTAGCTCTTCATCAGGGCACTATTGAATTCAAATAGTGCGGGTCCAGAGCAAAACTGATCACAAGTAGCCCATGTGCAGGGAAAAACAGGATAAATTGTAAGTCAAGTAGCCCGTGTCTAGTGTAAATTGAAAGTTAAGTAGCCAGTGTCCAGGTAAAATTTGAATTCAAGTAGCCTGTGTACATTGCAAAATTGAAGTCAAGAGGCCGATATTTATGACAAAATTAAAGTGTTTGTGACTGAAATGAAGCAAAGTAGCCTATGTACAAGACAAAACCGAGGACAAGTAGCCGGTGTAATGGAGTCAACCAGCATATTTAGGTGACAAAACTTGAGCATATATATTCGCTTTAGTATTATATCGCCGTCACGAATATGCTAGACATCAATTTTCTCCCAAATGGACGAAGGGTTTTAAGAGGAAGAGAAGGAATATTGTTTATATTAAGCTCTAAATACTGTCACTTCCTCTTCTTCCTCCGTTTCTATTCAAAAACTTAACCGGTTTCAGAATAATTCCCCATCTCCCCAAAGCCAAGCCACAACCCTTTTCATTTTTGCCAATGTTCTCCATCTTCCATAATCTATCGTGTTTGCTGTGAATTCTCTTTTCAGCTAAATCCTACAATCCAGAGATGTGTTCAAGTTTGAACATTTATGTGACCATATCAAAAAGTTATTGGTTTTTAGAAATTATTAAAAAAAACAGGCCACAACAAAACGCTCTGAGTTTGTGATTTTGCTTGTAGACAGTACTAAAAACAACTGTCTGAAAAAATTTAATAATAAAGAATACACATTTATTTACTCAACAGCTCCTTTGCAATATCTTCTATGTAAATAAAAACGTCATGAACATCAGTGACTGTCTTTGCTCACACCATACTAATTAAGTCTATTTGTTCTGTTTCCATTGTTAACCAAAGGTAAACGAGAAGTAATTTTTGGGGTCTTCATACGATGAATGCCAATTAAATTAACTAACAAAACAAATCTTAGACGTAATATAAACTGACCACTTATGAAATTCGATAGTCGAAATTTTGCTTAATGAAGTCAACATGAAAACCACTGCAGTCACATTGCCTCAAGGGTACTGTTTACATAACGCATCAAGTTGAAAGACTTCAGTTTCTTGTAGAATTTTTTTTCTCCTTTGGCCCTACCTTTCGTAACGCAACTTTTAATATCTTCACTTGAAAGCGTAATCATACACATTTGAAGGATTATATCTGTAATCATTCTACTTATGCTCCTCTGAATTTTTGTCCTGAATTTGACTTACAGATTTCTGGAGGAGAGCAAATATTGCAGCATGAAATGGTCTGTTTCCACCTGAGAGAGAGAGAGAGAGAGAGAGAGAGAGAGAGAGAGAGAGAGAGAGAGAGAGAGAGAGAGAGAGAGAGCGAGAGAGAGAGAGCTAGTAAGCACAGAGATCACTGAAAGCGCAACCATCCAACGGGTGCCATAGAACAGTGCTCCGGAATTTTTGCTTTTAAATCATGGTCTGCGGTGTTTCCTAATTCGAAAATTTCTCTCCAAAATAGCTGAATTGATTCCAAGTCACATATAGGAAACGACTGAGATCAAAATGAATATATATGTATTCTATGAATATGAGTTACAGGAATATAAGTAACAAGAATACAATTCCATTCACATTTTTAAAATTATAAAATAACTACAACTAGATTGGAAAACAAAATATCAAACTGAAAAGAAAAGAATAAACAAAAATTAGACAGAAAAACAAGAACTCTTCACACCTGTGCACTTTCCACCAGAAAACTCTTAATGGTCCGTTGGAGTTGGTCCAAATACTCTTTTATTTCCTTTCCCTCTTCCAGACAAAATAAAAGATACTCTTTGTTTACAGTTCACGTAACACTATAAATATCTGGGCGAGAAACTTTTATTTTAAGGCCGAGCAGTTTTGAAAATGTTAAGACTGGGTAAGAAATAAATTGATGAAGGAAATTACTTCTGGAAATTCATGGAAAGGAGATGATGGGCTTTTGATAAGGCATTGATGGAACCGAATGCTGTGTCATTTCAAAGACTGCCGTAGGTAGTGGGAAGGAAAGAAAGTTGTTGGAATCGGTCGATGTCGAAAGCGTTGGAGTGAAACTTGACGAAGTGGTAGTTAAGAAACCCTTAAGATGAAGGAAATCAAATCCCTAAATAAAATAAAATGGAAGAAAGGTAGCTTTTGGTTGTTTACGGTGACATGTAATTTCTTAAATTAGAAGAAAAATGTTAACCCGTTTTATTTGTAATGATTTTCTAGTAAGGTGATGCATGTGTTTTTAAAGGTGCGTTGTATTCGAAATTTATTCCTAATTCAAATAGCCCTTCGTGCTTAGTTACCAATATCTCATCTTGGAGCTGTGATTGTTGTAAGTCTCGTGTGTCTTTCGTAAATATCCATAGTTCACGGATGATAAGAATAACCATCTTGATATCAGAATGCCACTTTTTCTTAGTCTTTTCGTTCTTCTGGCTTCTACGTTCACTTTAGACATTGATTTTATCACTGAATCAGCGTGTCCGAATTATCGTTTTAATTAGAATTTGCTTTTTATAATAAAACTTTATATGACGACCAGTTTTCCTTAGTAAACTCCACATATTTCTTTAACGTATAACGTGTTTCGGTGGCCCAACTAAAGGAGGAATTAAAGCTTAAAACTTTACAACGCTACTTTTCTTTTCTGGAGTGATGACTTATTATTCATGATGCAGTCTGAAAACAATAAAAGTAAACTCTTACTTAATAAACAAGTTCCCTCCTCCACCCCATCCTACAAAAAGAAAGAGAGAGAGAGAGAGAGAGAGAGAACATAAAAAGTTAAAGAAAAGCCACTTATTTTTTTCGGGGAATTTCACTTACTCTTTTCGAGGAATTTGTGGTAGGCATTGTTCACTTCAATTAGCCTCGGGAAGGTGAGTTCTCGGACGACTGAATCGACTTTGCTCTTCCTTTTTGTAGCCGCGCCACCATAACTCTCTTATATGGTGCGCGTAAGATCGAGGTGCTGTTTTTTTTACTGCTTTTCCGTTGTTTAACTGTGCGTGCATGCATGCAGATTTGGAAAGATTTATGAATGCCTAATTTCTTGAATGCCGAACGATTCTGAATGATTCGTTCATTGCACCTCCAGTTGCACAGGCAGTCACCCCATACACACATAGTTTTATATATATATATATATATATATATATATATATATATATATATATATATATATATATATATATAGTATATATATATATATATATATATATATATATATAGTATTTATATACATACATATACATATATATATATATATATTCATTATATTAGAAAAATTGCTTTAGTGGCATCGATAAGTTTTTTGCAGGAATCTTCATGTCGTCGGATTTTTTTTATCCGATTCTCATGCGTCAATCTTCTTTCTTCCATTTATTGTTTGCCATCACTACAGCTGTATCACCAGTCTGTGCATTTGCAAGTGTCTTGGTTTACCATCTGGGTTTACACGAATTTTGTCTCTCCATGCAGAGGGAGAAGTAGACCTAAGCGATGACTGGTCCAGGGATTAAAAGGATGAACTACTTGAAGTCGAAAGCTTTGGGTATAACTTAAATGTATGGCATGAACATTCTAATTCCAAGACAAAGCTTTCGACCCCAAAAATTGGTTCATCCTTAATCCCTGGACCAGTCACCGCTTCGGTCTACTTTTCCCTCCGTATGGAGTGACAAAACAAGTTACATAAGATGACAGGAAATAGGAAAGAGAAGAGTTATTACAAAAGAAAAAATAATTCATGAATGACACGGAGAAAGAATGAAGAAAATGGATCATCGTTTTGTGTCTCACGTCGACACAGCAATTTCTAGCAATCTTTCCAACTTTTTCTAGATTTCGGAGAAAGAAGACCCCGCTACCATCACCCTACCCCTCCCCCTAAACCCTACTTACTCCCATCCCTCACCCGAGAGTAGTTAAGAACACTCCATGAGCTCAATTTGTTATTTGATAAAAAGGTTCTCGGCGACTTCCACACAAGCGCTAAGGAAGAGAGATGAGCAGATTTGTCATGCTGGAGGAGAAAAGCTCTAAGGGCGGATCATACTTCAGGGTGGGGTCGGTTAAGGGGGCGGGGAGGAGAGGGAGAGAGAGAGAGAGAGAGAGAGAGAGAGAGAGAGGGGATAAAAAAGTGGGGAGGACGGTTACAGCCATTCCCTTTCCAAGACTTTTTCTATGAGGATTTATTCCCTCAATTCTTTCCTCACTTCTCCACAGGTGTTAGTCGAGATGTGGGGTGGGGGAAGCTTGAGGGAAAGGAGGAAGATTTTGTGGGGTGGAACCTTTGAGGATGATGTTTAGTGGAGGTGGATCCTGAAGGAAACTTCCTTCATTTCCATTATTAGCAAGTCCTTAGCATTTGTTTTAGAACTTTGGGATTTTCTCGTCGCTTCTGTTTTTCTTTTTTCGATTCCCATTTTCTCAATTCCTAAAGAATGGAAAATGGGAACTAAATCAAACGTAGTATAACATTTAAAGCGGATTCCACTGAGCACGGAGAGACATCTTACGAGGACCTCTTCCCTTCAAGCAACCAAATGACTCATTGTTTTCCGTCGTTTGCGGAACAAAGGTTTAGTAAAAAAAAAAAGACGGAAAATCTCTCGCTTTCGTCAGACAATTGCGTCGAATACGTCATTGTTTCCGCTTTGTCGTCCTAGGTGTGACTCACTCACACTGCGCCGCTTTCAAAGAGAGAGAGAGAGAGAGAGAGAGAGAGAGAGAGAGAGAGAGAGAGAGAGAGAGAGAGAGAGCAGAGAGATTTTGATGACATAATTTCTCTTCTCTCTCTCTCCCAGTAGCATCACCTCTGATAACTCTGAGAGTTTTCTCTCCTCTCTCTCTGTCCCTCGTGACGCAATGGTACGAATATCGTCGATTCCGAAAGCGAGGAATCCGCGTTTAATCCCCCAGACAGGACGAGAAAAAGAAAACTGTACAGACATATTTTCTTGAAATTCCAGTCTGCTTTCTTATCCTAATATCTTAATGGACATATATTTCTGAAATTTCAGTCTGCTTTGTTATCCTAATATCTTAATAGACATATATTCCTGAAATTCCAGTCTGCTTTGTTATTATAATATCTTCATATTTGCTTCCTAGAGAGGAAATAAATAACCTTCAATTTCTGTTAATAAAGATACTTTCCTGATTTATAGTCTTCTAAAATACTATGGAAAAGAGCACACCCGTATTTTCTTCTTAATCACATGTACCTTTTGGAGTATTTGTAAATGTGGAGAAATTAATGATTGATAAGAATCAGAAAGTTCGCATAAACTATGAAAGCTACGCGCGTAGAAGTAGATAGAAGAATGAACAGCAGAAATAAAAGATGTTTGACACTCATCGTATTTATTTCCAGAAATGAAAGTCAGAAAGATCATTATAATCGTTACGACAAAAGGACAGAAAAAAAGGAACCGTGAAATCTCTGGATGTTGTGGTCTTGTGGTCTTCCAGTTTTGGAGAAAGGCGAAAGCGCCTTAGACTTGACCTAAATTGTCAGGGATCTGAAAGTTATGGCCAAAGACACAGAACTTATTTGGATTTACAGCGAAAGTTGTAAGCGCCGAGCGCAGGAATTCTTGCATGGGCACAGCTGTATGGGTTCTTCCTTTTCTGAGATTGAATGAAGAGGTTTAGAAACACACGCACACACACACTCACACATACTGTATATATATATATATATATGTATATATATATATATATATATATATATATATATATATATATATATATATATATATATATATA
>NC_089763.1:18945994-18950994 GCF_040412425.1 Macrobrachium rosenbergii | reverse complement strand
TGTGGCTATTCAGCTACACACGAATTTCAGCCTCACTGTATGTCAAAAATTTCTATCCTGGGCTTTCTCTCTCCTCCTCCTCCTCCTCCTCCTCCTCCTCCTCCTCCTCCTCCTCCTCCTCATCCTCATCCATCCTTCTCCCCCTCCTCCTCCTCCTCTCCCCTCCCTCCCTCCTCCTTCTCCTCTTTCTTCTTCTTCTTCTTCTTCAAATGATGCTTGTTGAACAGCTCTTCATTGTCTCATGGTTGTCGAGTTTTTTCTGCATGAGGGCGAAAGTCTCTTAATGAACCATAAATTCTAAACTTTAGCGTTTCACCAACTTCGTTTCAGGATTTCCTTTTATCTTCTTTCTTTTTGTTTTCTGCGAGTTCTGGAAGTTATCAGGTGAGGGACGATCGTTAGGTCGTGCCTTTTCATCAGAAGTGTTGACATTCTCCCACCTATTTCTTTTTATCCGATGGTTAGGTCGTATTTTCTTTAAAAATAATTATTTCTTTAAAATTTATTTTTTAAAAAATAGGTAGCTTATAAATTATGGCTCTCTATTTTTTTCCAGTGGTTAGTGGTATCATTTCTCTTTCAAAAATAACAATTAATTAAAAATTTAATATTTTAGTGTTGTTTTTCTTTCTAAAAAGACAATTAATGAATCTAAAATACAAGTTTTAAAAAAGGGCGTAGCTTATAAATGATGGATCTCTATTTTTTGTCCAGTGGTCAGTGGTATCCTTTCTTGAAAATAACAATTAATTAAAATTTGAATTTTTAGCGATATTTTCTCTCCCTCTCTCTCTCGCTCTCTCTCTCTCAAAAAAAAATTAATGAATCAAAAACTGAATTTTTAAAAGCAGACGTAGCTTATAAATGATGGCTCTCTATTTTTTTCCCATTGGTTAGTTGTATCATTTCTCTTTCAAAAATACAATTAATTAAAAATTTAATTTTTTAGTGTGGTTTTTCCTTTCTCAAAAAATTAATGGATTTAAAATACAATTTTTAAAAACAGGCGTAGCTTATAAATGATGGATCTCTATTTTTTGCCCAGTGGTCAGTGGTATCCTTTTTCTCTCAAAAGTAACAATTAATTAAAAATTGAACTTTTAATGGTATAATAAAAAATTAATGAATCAAAAATAGAATGATTAAAAACAGGCGTAGCTTATAAATGATGGCTGTCTGATTTTTGTCCAGTAGTTAGTGGTATCATTTCTCTTTCAGAAAATAAAAATTAATTAAAAAATTAGATCTTAGTGTGGTTTTTTCTTTCTCAAAAACATTAATGAATTAAAGAAATTTTAAAAACAGGCGTAGCTTATAAATGATGGATCTTTATTTTTTGTCCAGTGGTCAGTGGTATCCTTTCTCTCTCAAAAAATCACAATTAATTAAAATCTGAATTTTTAGGGGTATTTTCTCTCTGTCTCTCTCTGAAAAAAAATTAATGAACCAAAAACTGAATTTTTAAAAACAGGCGGTCTAGTGACTAGTGGTATTCTCTCTCTCTCTCTCTCTCTCTCTCTCTCTCTCTCTCTCTCTCTCTCTCTCTCTCTCTCACGAAAAAAGAAATTAATTGAAAATTGAATTTTAAGAAATACTCGTCTTTTATGAAGGACTGATCCCCATTTACTCATAACAAGCACTTTTCATTTTTTTAATTTTCTCTAAAAGAAAACTATTGTGCCGGCTTTGTCTGTCCGTCCGCACTTTTTCTGTCCACTCTCAGATCTTAAAAACTACTGCTTCTAGAGGGCTGCAAACTGGTAGGTTGATCATCCACCCTCCAACCATCAAATATAACAAATTGCAGCCCTCTAGACTGAGCCGTTTTTATTTTATTTAAGGTTAAAGTTAGCCATAATCGTGGGTCTGGCAACAGATATGGGACAGGCCACCACCGGGCCATGGTTAAAGTTTCATGGGCCGCGGCTCACACAGCATTATACCAAGACCACTGGTATAATAGGTCTATTTTCGGTGGCCTTGATTATACGCTATACAGAAAACTCGATTAAGCCGAAGAAACTTGGGCACATTTTTTACTTGTGAGTTTCATCAGTATTGAATTGAAACCTTACACATTCACCTGTATAGGATCCTCGCCATCAACGTTGAAGCGGCAATTTTAGGGGATTGCCCTTCATTCATTCCCTAAAATGGACAGGCATATCGCTTCATTCATGGTTAAGCTGGCGCCCTCGTCACTTCTTTTCCCTTTTTCTTTTTCAGTTATTTCTGGACCGGGGAAGAAAGGGCATCAGGGCGCCTGTTCAATTGGTCTCTGCAATTAGAAAATTACTTTCTCGAAGAAAAATTCGTTGTAGAAGTTTCATGAACGTTTTTCAGAATTCAGAGCCCTCGAAGTCTGCCTTTAGACTGGCTTTCTGTATAAATGCCAAGGCCACTTGTTATCATTCAAACGCGCGCGAACGCACGCACACCATCACATACATAATTACCAAGCTTTCAGACCTGAGGCTTGAGTTTTTTTATTACTTCCGTGCCGTGTCACCTAATCAACCTGATGATGAAAGTGTCCATTCGCCTTATGGTGATAGGTATTTGATTATACATATCTAGTCATGGGAAAGTAAACTCACTTATACATACATCATAAGTTTGTATATAAATATCTATCGATCTATATATATTTATATGTATATATACAATATATATGTGTATGATTATTATCACATTTGTACGTGATTCATTTATCACATTAACACAGGTGAAAAATAAGAAACGAGGTGTAGGTCCTGACCGGTTTTGACTTTATTTAAACCATTGACGAAGGACTGATACAGAGTGTGAGAAGTCACAAAATATATATACTAAGAACAGTACTGACGAACATACACAACCGTTAGAGACTCCATATCCCCACTCAGGCCAGTGTCGAGTAGAAAAATTTTAAACTCATTTGGCTAAAAATCACAATAGACTCTCAGGGGACATTGCTGATAAACAGACCAATACCCCACCTCAGATCCACACACTGACAGGTGTCATGGATGAGGTTTGAAACTCATTAACATTACTACCTCGTACTGTGTTTACAAATATGATAATCCTATTTTTCCATACATCTCTGCTGCCTACCAAAAGTTTAAACAATTTACAAATTTCTTTTGATATTAAAGGATCAAGTTTATACATCCTTGATATTCATATTATGGTTGTAATTTCTTTATAAAGCTAGATTCAATGATATTTCCTTTCCAGTGCATTATTAAATATACAATCCTTTTACCCCTTCCAGTTGATAGCATGATTGTTCTCACTAACATGTACAAATATACCATGTTCCTTGTGCATATCTCACACATTTTTTATGTTGTTCAATTCTTTTTCCAGTGCTTTCCACGGTTTGGCCAATATAACACACAGCTGATATCCCATTTTCTAAAGTACTTTAATTGGAACTGATTAAATTATATAAAAGATTGTAAATTTGAATTTAATGGTAAATTTACTCACAAAATTTTGGTATGGCAATGGGAAACCTCTATCCCCAGTGTTAAGTAACTTATATATGGAATTTTTTTGAAAAGAAGATATTAAACAACATAATCCCACGTAATGTAACATGGTTTAGGTATGTTGACGACATAATTTTGTGTATGGCCAGGAACCAAGATGTAAAAACTTTTTGGGTTAAACAATTAGTACCATCAATTAAATTCACGATGGAAATGAAAATGATGGGTGCTTACCGTTCTGGATGTCCTCATACGAAGAAATAGTAGTGGGTTTAAATATAGTGTGTACAGAAAACCCACTAATATTTCTTCCTATACATTCTATTCTGGACAAAGCAATAAGGTTAAAAAAAAAAAGTCAGTGTTTTCATCTATGTTTTAAGAGCATTACGGGTATGTAGCCTGAATATATTGAGGGGATGAAAAGATAAGATTAGAATGCAGGCAAAAATTGAAATATCCTGATAGTGTATTAAATAGTGCATTTTGAAGCGGCAAAAAAGACTATGTATCAAACCAGAAAGAACCTTCCAACACAAAAAAATTTGTTTGTTTTTGCTTATAATAATAATATGAAAGATATCCTCATCTTCTTAAGAATTTTGGTGTTAATGTCGCATTTAAGAACAATACAACAATGAAAAAATGTACTTATCAAGAACTCCCAGACAATACTAAGGGTGTGTATATAAAATTCCGTGTGTCTTGTGACAACTTTTATATTAGCCAAACCGGGAAAGCACTGAAAAGAAATTGAACAACATAAGAAATGTGTGAGATATGCATAAGGAACAGTGGTATATTTGTACATGTTAGTGAGAACAATCATGCTATCAACTGGGAAGGGCAAAAAGGATTGCATATTCAATAATGCACTGAAAGGAACATCATTGAATCTAGCTTTATAAAGAAAGTTACAACCATAATATGAATATCAGTCAAGGGATGTATAAACTTGATCCTTTAATATCAAAAATTTGCAAATTCTTTAAACTTAAGGTAGGCAGTAGAGATGTATGAAAAATAGGATTATCATATTTTAAACACAGTAGGAGGGCATGAAGTAATGTTAATGAGTTTCCAAACCTGCTCTCCATGACACCTGTCAGGTGTGGGATCTGAGGTGGGGTATGGTCTGTTTTATCAGCAATGTCCCTGAGGGTCTATTGTGATTTTAACCAAATGAGTTTTAAAGCCAATTCTACCCTAAACACCGGCCCGAGTGGGGATATGGAGTCTCTAACGGTTGTGTATGTTCGTCAATTACTGTTCTTGTAGTATATATATTTGTGACTTCTCACTCTCTGTATCAGTCCTTCGTCAATGGCTTGAAATAAAGTCAAACTGGTCAGGACCTACACCCGTTCTTATTTTTCTCACCTGTGGTAATGCGGTGATATATGTGTATATATATACATATATATATATATATACATATATATATATATATATATATATATATATATATATATATATATATATATACACTATGATTGTATATAGTGTATATATATACATATATAT
>NC_089763.1:18933494-18938494 GCF_040412425.1 Macrobrachium rosenbergii | reverse complement strand
TTGATAAATATCTATGTTATTTTAATAAAATATACTACGAGGAATAATGGCTAGTCAATGAAAGCCTACTGAAGATTCACATCGGACTCCTTTTAGAGAAATTACCATCTGCTCTCTCTCTCATCTTCGCAACGTTAAAGTAATTATTCAGAATCCAGTGAATTCAGCCTCATTATCATTCATCCCTCGAAGTGCCTTTGACTTCCCGCGAATAGAGACGGCTTAGTTCTTTAGCCCCAGAGAGCGAAAAAGAGGGAAAGCCCTTCCTTTGTATTTTGGGAGTACTCGTCCCGTTTTGCAAAGCTGTGCGGTGGAATAATAATAATAATAATAATAATAATAATAATAATAATAATAATAACAGCAGGAATCTTGAAATGGGGAAACAAATCCACAATTATATCGGTACAAACCCATATGTAACTGTGGATTTGTTTCTCCAATAATAATAATAATAATAATAATAATAATAATAATAATAATAATAATAATAATAATATGTAATGTATGTAATAATATTTGGAACTGGAGAGTTACGACAGCGCCGAACATTTACATACTTATTTCCATGACAAAAAATAAAATTAGTTTAAACTTCTCTGAGTTCACTATCATATTCCTAGAAAAATAATAATAATAATAATAATAATAATAATAATAATAATAATAATAATAATAATAATAATAATAATAACCAACATGGAAATTGAGAATTAGAACAATATCAAACATTTCTGTATTTATTTCCATCATAGAAAAATTTTCAAACTTTTTTGAGTTCATAATCATATTCCTGGATAAATAAAAAGGCTAACAATAGAGAATATGATTTTCATTAATAAAAAATCTGCCTTTTCCTTTTTTACTTTTATTTATTTGACGAAAATGACGTACAGAATAGTCTATGCTGTTAACCTTCGTTTTACTCGGGAAAATATTTACTCAGATAACATTAAAATGATAATATTTGGTGATGGAAATAAATATGAAAATGATTGGCGTTGTCGTAATTTTTCCAGTTCTTTATGAAACTCAAGCTTCCTTACAACGACAATATCTGATAACAACATCAAGCACAAAAAGATAAATAATAATAATAATAATAATAATAATAATAATAATAATAATAATAATAATAATAATAATAATAATAATAATAATAATAATAATAATAAAATGGCCCTCTGGATGCCGTTGAGTATAAATTTCATTTCTCAGTTTCCAAAATGAGTTTCTTCTTAGCAGCTGGTAAATTATATAACTGTTGTCCAAAGTTTATTTCCTTAATGTTTGGGCAGTTCTCTCTACCATTTACAAAAACTGAATGAAGCCATCGATACAAGCATGTTTGTACCCCAAGCTTCATTCGCCTGTTGTAAATGGTAGAGGGAACTGCCCAAACGTTATTTTAAGGAATAAATGAGCTCTGGACAACGGTTATATAATTTACCTGCCCGGCCATGAAGAAACTTTTAAAATTAAGAATGCAATTTTTTGGGTTTGTTAGCAAGAGGGTCTTCATCGAAACAACAACAACAACAACAATAATAATAATAACAATAATAATAATAATAATAATATTAATAATAATAATAAATAATAATAATAACATCCGGAGAGATCTTTCTTGTTGTCCGCCCCAGGTGCAGCGTAGGAGGGGATCGAGGAGGGTGGGGGGACTTGACACATCCACCCTCCTTCTGTAAACCTGTTTGTCCACCCTGATGGGGCAGGGTAGGGTAGGGGATCGGGAGGGGGGCGAGACATGACGCATCCACCCTCCTCCTGCAAACCTGTTTGTTCACGCCTGGTAGGGGCAAGGTAGGTAGGGGATCGGGAGGGTAGGGGAGACATGACACATCCACCCTCCTCCTGCAAACCTGTATGTCCGCCCCTGGTGGGGGTGGGGTAGGTAGGTGATCTGGGGTGTAGGGGAATTATGACAGGCAGCGCCGGGTTCCAGCGCAGCGTAGCGCGCACCATCAAGCTCGTAATAATAATAATGCTTTACAACAAAAGTCTTCAAAATACTTATATGGACACACACATCATCTGATTCAAAATCCCCAACACGTGAACAGAACAACGACACCCATTTCCTAAAACGTGATTTTGAGATTCATCCCAGCTCTTCTTACGTACGTCCTTTCGCCCACGTTAAGACGAAATCCTTTCCACCTGCGTCTGGGAACTCCCGATAAATGTGATGAGTTTTCCCAACACGTAAGGCGAGAGTGGATTTGCTTCTGCGGGTTATATGTTCGGCCGCTTACAGTGCAGAGGGAGGGAGGGAGTTTACTTTATCTTTTATTTATTCTTTAGGTGATGCTGGAAAATATGTATCTAGACGAAAGTATTGGCATTAAAATTCAGTCATAGATCATATTTTTACCTAATATTTTGAGGCAATAAAGTGGTCACTGTAAGCATCATAAAAAACTCGTCAGGTGACTTATACTGCACTTAGAAATTACTGCATTTAGAAATTACTGCATCATAAAATTACTCGATCATAAATTTATCACTAGAAGGAATTTCTTGAGATACTTATGGTCAGATAATGCTGGATTAGTCTTTTTAAAGAACGAACTAACAGTTATTAGTGTAATTGTTAGTTATGTAAGAATATGGTTAATTCATTGGGCATAATAGTATCTTACCAGTGGGAAACCTGAGTTTGAGCCCACCGAGGGCTCACACTGTTCCTGAAAATCCTTTGTCTCAATTGCAACCTCATCCCAAATGAACTATCATATATATATATATATATATATATATATATATATATATATATATATATATCTCTATATACTGTGTATACTGTATATTTATAGTTGACTAACCTGGCGCTGTCAGGAAAACTCTGAATGACAACTGATAAGTCTCTCCTACTCTCTCTCTCTCTCTCTCTCTCTCTCTCTCTCTCTCTCTCTCTCTCTCTATCTGTCACCCTTCCCTAACCACACCCCCTTTCTTGTTACTGATGTCTTACCTTCACAATATTCTTTTGCAGATAGTAAGCCATATGTATACCGAAATGAGGTATGATAAATTCGTAGGGTTTATTTAGTTACTAAGTCTTTGGGCAGAACCAGCCCTGTTTCAGGGAAGCTCTTCCAACCATCAAACCCGTTGGTGCCCTATGGTGCTAGTAATGTCTTACCCCCACAGTATTCTTTTCAAGATAGTAACTCATATGTATACCAAGTTTGGTTGAAATTGCCCAACATTGTTTCAGAGTTATACTGAACATACTCACATACAACATACATACACATACATATATATATCCATATATATATATATATATATATATATATATATATATATATATATATATATATATATATATATATATATATATATACATATGTGTGTGTGTGTGTGTGCGCGTGGCATAAACGTAAATAATGATCATAAGTAAATTTAAGAGGGGCCCCACCTTTTGAAACCCTTTATATGTGCATCACAAAATCCTGCTTTTTTCTTCTTCCAAACGCCCTCATTAACCGGCAAGGAACTTCTTATTAGCTCATTAGGGATGTTTTTATTGCCTCCACTACACTGCACATTTGATTAGCTTACCTCCCTCATTAATTATTTTCCTGCTATTATTTTGAAAAGTTAATGAGCATCTACAAAAGAGTTTCGTATATCTCAATATTTTCCGTAAGCACTTAAGGCTAATATAATATATAAAATCGATAATCAAGAAGTGACGCTAATGACAAATATTAGGAAGCACACAGAATAAACAATGCATATGTATATATATAAAATATCTATTATATATATATTTATATGTATATATATAAGAGTATATATATATATATATATATATATATATATATATATATATATATATATATACATATATGTCGACATACATACATACATGTATGTCAGCCACACACATACATATATATAATTATTTGTATACTATATATATATATATATATATATATAATTATTTATTAATATATATATATATATATATATATATATGATTTTATAAAAAGTAATGGCAATGTAAAAAGACAGTACAGAACCGTTTTAGTTTTTATCCTAATTTCAGGTAAACCTATACTACTGATCCTTTCTTTTTTTTAACTGATACCGCTGGAATATCAGCCAGAGAAAGCAATATCAGCATACATTTGGAATAGTTTCTTTTAGGATGAAGATTTTCTGTCATTATATATATTTGATTCTTTTTATCATAAAGAAGGTTGTGAAACTTGAACAGCAGGCTTGTATAATATTTCATCGAGGATTTTACTTTGTGCTTCCTTCAAACTGATTTTGAAAGAAATCACTTTTCACTAAAATATATGAACAGAACCAGCCTCTAAAATTCATAATAGAAGCAGAAAATTATAAATGTTACTCTTCCTAGATGCATAATTTATTGCAAGCGAATCTTTCAGATATCAACATGTTCCAATATTTGTCGTATTTATCTCAGGAATCATAACAAAATACTCACATTGAACTGTAAATTTTTTCTTTTTAATACTTTTTATGACCTTCTTTCCTTCTGAGGTTGAATGTTTACGTTTTCCTCTTATGTCAAACCCAACCCTTCTTCCTTCTGCCCTCAGATCTTAAAAACTGCTGAGGCTAGAGGGCTGCATATTGGTATGTTGATCATCCACCTTCCAATCATCAAACAGACCAAATTGCAGCTCTCTAGCCTCAGTATTTTTTATTTTATTTAAGGTTGGTTAGCCCTGATCATGCATCTGGCACCGCTATAGGTGCCAACAGCACAGGCCAACAGGCCGTGGCTGAAAAGTTTTCATGGACCATGACTGAGATTTTCATGGGCCGTGGCTGAAAGTTTTGTACAGCATTATACGCTGTACAGAAAACTCGACTGCGCCGAAGAAACTTCGGCATTTTTTACTTGTTTATTGTTTTCGTCAGTCCTGGCCCTCAGTTGGGCTTGCAGTTACACGTCTCATCGGTCTCTAGGATTCAAAATATTTAGAACAATATCA
>NC_089763.1:18920994-18928494 GCF_040412425.1 Macrobrachium rosenbergii | reverse complement strand
TCTCTCTCTCTCTCTCTCTCTCTCTCGACGACGTCCCTGGGATGAGTCGATAGCGGAAGTGCTCGATATAATATACCTTTTGTCCGGCGTTTCCTCCTCCAGGGTGATTTGTCGATGCCATTTCCTGGGTAGCAAAGTGACCGAGGTCATTTACGAAAATACTCGATGCTTTGTTGGGAGGGCTTCAGTGATGAAGCTTCAGCTTTGTATTCTTACACAAACACACACACACTCATTATATATGTATATATATGTATGTATGTATATATATGGTATATATATATATGTATGTATACATATATGCGAGTCTATATATATATATGTGTGTGTATGTGCATGTGTGTTTGTTTATGTATACATATATATACATAAATACATATACATATATATATATACATATATATGTATATATTTATTTATTTATTTATTTATTTATTTATTTATTTATTTATTTATTTATAGTATATATATACAGCCAATGAAACGAGTAACCTAGTACCTTTGTAACCCTAACTTGTCCTGGCATGAAGCGAACGAGAAAAACAAGAAAAGAAAAATCGTCAGAGTGTCGAAGGACGTCAGGGAAAACGGGAGCGGCGAGAAAGATCCAGAAAAAAGTAAACAAACCAGGCAACGCTGGATGACTGATTATGTATAAAAATGTGAAAGCATAATTCCGCTCATACATAGACATGGCACATCATACTGCCATCATCATTCCCCGTTTAATTATTGCTGAACGAGACGAGCGTTTGATCTTCCATTTTCGATGAGAGCTGATATATCTGAAGGCAAATTTGCATGGCAAAGTATCTCATTAATTCATGCGTCAGAGCTGTAGTAGAGGCGAGTTAATGTTTGTCATGACGGCAGTTTTATTTGTCAAAGAAGAAAAATATAAATAGTAAAATTTAGGGATAAAAATGAATCGAAATGACAGCTGTATAAATATTTTTCCTTTTTTTTTTGCCAAATAATCATACACTGGATGGAAGGCTTAAATGGAGCCTCAGAATTATTGCATAATCACACCATAGTGGACACTTACGTCTCTGCGGCTGTCAGTGCATCTCACGTGGTGCACTGTAGGCATTGCTTAAGGTTCTTTGCAGTGTCCCTTCGTCCCCTAGCTGCATCCCCTTTCATTCCTTTTCCTGTACCTCCGTTCATATTCACTTTCTTCCATCTTCCTTTCCACCCTCTCATAGTGAAATTTCGAAGTTTTTCTCCTTTTACACATTTAAAGCGCTTTTACTCTCAATTTCCCTTTCAGCGCCGAATGATTCCATGGGTCCCAGCGCTGGGCATTAGGCCTAAATTTTATATTTCCTTTATTCTATTCTTTTTCTTTGAAGGGGAAATATATTCTCTCCACTTGTTAACTTCCTTTTCCTTTCTTTCTTCTTCTTCTTTCTTCTTCTCTCTCTCTCTCTTCTCCGCATTCTATGGACTCCAGCTTTCTTCCGCTCTGTCGCACTTTGTAGTCATACTGTTCTCCCTGCATTATCGTTCAATTCTTTTATCAGGAGTCAATGTGCCCCAGGATGCTATAGAACATTTCTTGTCACTGCTATCACGAAGTGTTTGTCATATGGGTGTCTTCGCTCCAAAAAAAAAAAAATGAATAGATAAATGATTTTACTCCAGTATTCTTGCAGTCTTCAATCTGAATTGAATGATGTATTTATGTCTTAAACCTGTACTTATTGTAAAAATGGATTAAAACATTCATTTTCTGGGTATCTTCGCTCCTAAAAAAATAATGGATAAATGAATTATTTAATTTTAGTATTCATTTCATTTTTCGGTCTGAAATGAATGATGTATATAGGTGTTCAATCTGTACTTATTGTGAGAACGTATTAAAACATTTATTTACCTATAAGCATTTAGTCTTTCAAGATACGTTGCCTTGGACTAATGTTTGTGATAATTCATTGCATTTACAGTAAAAAAAATAATTTAATGACTGTGTCTTACACCAAATTAGACGATAAAGTCTTACAGGAGGAAGGAAAATGATTAGCCTCGTCCCTCGCATATGCTTGAAAAAGGGGTAGAAAAAAAAAAAGGAATTATCCTACCAGACCGGAAAATAAGAGAAAGATATAGTAGGACTCTACTCCTAGGAATCGGAATTACCTCCCACTCAGAAAGGATAACACATTTATCATCTCTCGGCTCCAGAGGAGATACACAGATCTTAAATCACTCCCAGAACCTCACCTACGGCTGCGATCTTTCTTTATTTCTTATTTTTTTCGTTAACGGTGTTTGTGGTAATTTTTTTTTTTTTATCGGAGAGTGTTTGTACGGGAGAAAAGTGTGTGTACATATCTTGAATTATATTTGGCTGTTTTGAGAGAGAGAGAGAGAGAGAGAGAGAGAGAGAGAGAGAGAGAGAGAGAGAGAGATCCCGAAGACGGTGGATTTAAACTCTTACCAGAGAGTATTTTTATCTATCTTAGTTATGTTACTATTGTTTTATATTAAAAGATGTGTCAAGAGAGAGAGAGAGAGAGAGAGAGAGAGAGAGAGAGAGAGAGAGAGACAGAGACAGAGACAGAGAGAGAGGGAGAGAGAGAGAGAGAGAGAGAGAGAGAGAGAGAGAGAGAGAGAGAGATCCCGATGACGGTAGGTTTAAACTCTTGCCAAAGGGTATTTTTATCAATCTTAAAGTTATGTTACTTATTTTTTTACATTGAAATACGTGTACCACAGAGAGAGAGAGAGAGAGAGAGAGAGAGAGAGAGAGAGAGAGAGAGAGAGAGAGAGAGAGAGGTCCCGATGACGGTGGAGTTAAACTCTTACCAAAGGGTATTTTTATCTATCTTAAAGTTGTTACTATTTTTTTTTACATTAAAAGACGTGTACCTTAGAGAGAGAGAGAGAGAGAGAGAGGGAGAGAGAGAGAGAAGAGAGAGGGATGGGTGGGGGTATACCAGGACGAACTGATAATGACACACGAGGCTTAAGAACTCCATTCATTATTTCGAAGCTATTCAAGGGAATATTATTTTATCGATCCATCTTCATTTTCCTGCCTACTCAAATAAGCTTCGTAAGTTTACTAGTTTACAATACTGCCCCAAAATGGAAGACTGCAGTGTTTGCAATATTTTCTAAATTGAGATATGCCACCTATTGGGCTCGTGAAACACTAATACACAAATTACTGCAGTTTCAGAATGATTCTTCAATGCTTTACTTAGTGGTCCCATTTGCAGTATCTGCAAAAGCAGTAGTAAGGCAAGGGAAAACTGCAGTATCTACCATTTTTCTGTTTTGTATTTTTGCAGACACTGCAGTCTTATAACTCAAACAAACAAACCTCCAAATGAGCTTGATTAGCACGCTTGGAATAGTACGTAAAAATTTGTGATGGAAAAGAGGAAGATTGAGTAAATCTTTGGATTTTTTCCATGATTTTAAATTTGGGATATATATATATGTATTACATGTATATATGATATAAATATGAATAGATATATATATGAAAAGGCTCATATATTTTAAATACATAAGTGTATATATATATATATATATATATATATATATATATATATATATATATATATATATATATATATATATATATATATATATATATATATATATATATATATATATATATATATATATATATATATATATGTATATATATATATATATAGATATAAATATATATATATATATATGCATATATATATAAATATATATATATATATATATATATATGTATATATATATATATATATATATATATATATATATATATATATATATATATATATATATATATATATATATATATATATATATATATATATATATATATATATATATATATATATGTATATATATATATATATATATATATATATATATATATATATATATATATATATATATATATATATATATATATATATATATATATATATATATATATATATATATATGAGTATATATATATATATATATATATATATATATATATATATATATATATATATATATATATATATATATATATATATATATATATATATATATATATATATATATATATATATATATATATATATATATATATAATATATTATATATACATACGACTATATTTAAATATATAAATATTATATATATATATATATATATATATATATATATATATATATATATATATATATATATATATATATATATATATATATATATATATATATATTAGTTATATACACACACCACAAAACCGCTCAATATCCAATTCACTACACCTTCCGAATGACTTACACCCATGGGGAATTATGGTTGATGAGCGTTTCGTCCCCTGTGGGATTCGAACCGATGCCAGGTTTATAAACAACGATAGACAGTGACTTTGGAGTTGGGCCGACGTTTCGAACTTAGGTCAGAAACCAGTATCAGTATAGAGAAATGATATTAATCATTCACACATTTGAATATTTCTGTGCTGTTCTGGCATAATTTCATAGAATTAAAAGACGCTTTATAGATTAGTCCTTAAGTGAAATGTGAATAAGTATTAAATGCATTTTATTTTAGAAATACGAGTATATGTTTGGTATGAGCTCAAATATTCAAAAACAGTTTCTGCATATTTTTGTTAAAAGTTACATATTTAATGGAACATAATTCTAATTAGGCAACGCAAAGATTCGACATAGTTTATGTATGTTTTTAATGCTTCGATAAACATATCCATGAGGAAATCTAATTTATTTACACTAATTACTTATTGACATCCATGAATGAATCATTCAAATGGAAGTGATTAAAAAGTTAATGACTGTGGTTAGCGTAATGCATCACTAAAGCACAAAGTCTTACCGTGTACAGAAATTTGCTCTCACAATTTCTCCCTCTGGGACTTAAAAATCTTTAGCTGGTCAGTCTCTTTTGTGCATGGGACTTTTATATGTTTAGCTTTATTGTGTCAGTATATGTACTTCTTGCATTTAAACATATTATATATATATATATATAAATATATATGTGTATATATGTACGAGTATATATGTTTATACATATTATATACTTATATATATATATATATATATGTATGTGTGTGTGTGTGTGTGTGTGTGTGTTATATATTAATATACATATATGTATATACATGTGTATATTAATATGTATGACTTTTTATGATAGGAGAGATCTGGTAAACTGATAAAGCACGCGGTAATTAACCCAAGATTTTTTAAAAGGACAAATGTAAAAACACTGGGAATGAACATTCGGAATGAACATTCCCAATGTTTCTACGTTCGTCCTTTTCAAGGAATCTTGGATTAATTGCCGCGTGCTTTATCGCTTTACCAGATCTCTCCTATCATAAAAATTCATCCAATTCAAAACATGAAGAAAACAGGACTACCATATCTACAAGGTAATTAAGTCTACTAAAAACACTACTACCCTTTTGTTACACAATGCCAGGAAGACAGATAATATAAACATATATATTAAGCAGCTCCATAAAAAATCGGTATTTAACGGAGTGACTGCGTCAGATCCTCTTTTGCAACTTCGAGATTTATGATCCCCATTAGGCAAGCAGTCATACATCTTGGCCTTCAAGCTCATAAGCCAAAATTCTTCGGCTGCAGGTAATTATGGTACGGCGCCAGTTTCGCTTAACTAGTTTTATCTCATATCTTTTTCATTATTGGGAAAATTACTTTACTTCCTAAGCTGTTCTCGTGCTGAGTCGACTAGTTGGATGTTTTGAACGCTGAAAGTCTTCCAGATGTTTTGGAATGGAATATAGAATTTGGGCCAAAGGCCAAGTACTGGGACCTATGAGGTCATTCAGCGATGAAAGGGAAACGGAGAGTAGAAATGTTTGAAAGGTGTAACAGGAGGAAAACCTCGCAGTTGCACTATGAAACAAAAGTTAAGAGAGGTTGGATAACAAGATGGAAGAAAGAAAATATGAACGGAGGTACAGTAAAAGGAATGAAATGGGTTGCAGCTAGGGACTGAAGGAACGCTGTAATGCCTACAGTGCACCGCGTTAGGAGCACTGACAAAACTAGCCTCCTACGGGGTCCAGACGTTTTGAGTATCCAGTCTTGATAGGTTGATGAGTCAATGCTGATGCTTTAACTATTATTCTAGCTTTGATAGGCCGCCATTTTAACTCAACGAATGCAGACATAATCCTATCCCGAGGCGCAACACGAGTCTTGCATTTCCATTTGATACATTTTGCAGCTTCTTAAGACTGAGTTAGAAGGGTCCACTCTATTCATAATGGTTTATCACAAGTTTTTGTACAGGATAATCATCGAGTTATTGTCTGACGAGAGCAATATTTCTAAGATGATTGTCAGTAACCTTTATGACGTTACTTATTAGTTTTCTGAAAAGAAAACTATTGTGCCGGCTTTGTCTGTCCGTCCGCACTTTTTCTGTGGGCACTTTTTCTGTCAGCACTTTTTTCTGTCCGTACTTTTTCTGTCGGCACTTTTTTCTGTCGGCACTTTTTCTGTCGGCACTTTTTTTTCTGTCGGCACTTTTCTGTCGGCACTTTTTTCTGTCGACACTTTTTTCTGTCGGCACTTTTTCTGTCGGCACTTTTTCTGTCGGCACTTTTTCTGTCGGCAACTTTTTCTGTCGGCACTTTTTCTGTCAGCACTTTTTTCTGTCGGCAATTTTTCTGTCGGCACTTTTTTCTGTCGGCACTTTTTCTGTCTGCACTTTTTCTGTCGGCACTTTTTTCTGTCCGCACTTTTTCTGTCCTCACTTTTTTCTATCCACCCTCAGACCTTAAAAACTACAGAGGCTAGAGGGCTGCACATTGGTATGTCGATCACCCACCCTCCAGTCATCAGACATACTAAATTGGAGCCCTCTAGCCTCAGTTGTTTTTATTTTATTTAAGGTTAAATTTAGCCATAATCGTGCATCTGGCAACGATATAGACCAGGACACCGCCGGTTCGTGGTTAAAGTTTCATGGGTCGTCGCTCATACAGCATTATCCCGAGACCACAGAAAGATAGATCTGTTTTCGGTGGCCTTGATTATACGATGTACAGAAAACTCGATTGTGGCGAAGAAACTTCGTCGCATTTTTTACTTATTTTTATTACTAAGAGATTGATTCCAATCCAGCAGCAAGCCTACGTCACGGGCTTTGTCAGCAGTCAGAATTGGAATACTGTTTATATTCAGTCGAGAACTATCAAGACATCTTAACTTATTTTTCCCTCCAACCAACACAAATTCAGTTTTAATCTCATCACGTTTGAGTTGCTTCAATGGCATCCATTCCTTAACACTGGTCAAAATATGATTTAGTTCGTCATCGGAAGAAATAACATTAGATTTCCCCCAGATCCTCACAATCATGTTATCTCTAGAACACAACATGAATATGGGAATCCGTTGAAGAAAAAATTATTGAAATAGAATATGAACGCAATCGACAGAAACTGGACACGAATACGGGAATCCTTTTAAGGAAAAA
>NC_089763.1:18910994-18915994 GCF_040412425.1 Macrobrachium rosenbergii | reverse complement strand
CCCTCTCCTAACAATTATTTCCTAGTGCAACTGCGAGGTTTTCCTCTTGTTACACCTTTCGGACCGATCTTCTCTCAATTTCCTTTCCAGCTCTGAATGACCTCATAGGGTCCTCAGTGCTTGGCCTTTGGCCTAAACTCTGTATTCAGTTCAGTTCAAAAAGGAGAATGAAAAAAAGGAAAATTGGCAATAAAAGCTTTGTAACTTAAACATCACTGAAGTTAAGAAGAAACCTATCGAATATTAGCCCAAAAACCTATTAAACAAATGGCTTAGTGTTCTTAAACGAACAAAGCATACCTAAGATGATACAGTGAAAAAAAAAACCCTTTAAATAAATTATTTGTATTAATGAAATATTAATCTGCATACAGCTTATAACGGACAGAATAAATATAAACAGAATTATAGAAGGAAATTTGCAGTGAACCAAACCTTCACCCGAGTGAATTCGGATTGATTGGCCGGGGAAGCGAGTGGGTGCGTTCATTAGCGTGAAATGAATTCCCGATTTCGGTTTCGGCCAGTCGTTCGAGTGGGTATTTAGCAGTTAATGACGCTTCATCTCCTGAATGACAGAGGATTTACGGTTTTAGGTTATATCGTTTGTGTGCCGATGAACTTACGGTAAAACGGTTGCCGAGAAATGCAATCGGTATTGAAAGTGATTTATGCTCGATTTTATTTATTTATTCATCTGTTTAGTTATTTACTTTTTTGTCACTTATTTGTCTCTTTATTTATTTAGTTATTTTTAAAGATCTTCAAGAAAACAAGCATTTATAATATTGAAGATTCAATTCGCAATTTGATATCTTATCAGACCAGCTCGTATTGTCTATGATACACACGCACACAATAACACACACTTATATATATATATATATATATATATATATATATATATATATATATATATATATAGTTAATATATATATATATATATATATATATATATATATATATTAAGATCACAACATCGTAAACATGCAAAGTTTTATGCATGAAATGAACACACATAAAAACCAAAAGCGAAAATGATTTTTATCTTAGAATTACACATCTCTCCTTTGGTTTAAAACCAGGAAACAAAATATTCAACGGTGACTCACTTTCACCTCCCTGCTGAATGTCCACGAACGCCGCTATACAGTTCTTTGAAGTGAGGGAAAACTACCTGAGCGCTCTTAACTTTACTGAGGGAAGGATAACCTTTTTGAAAAGTGTTTTGGCCGTACAAAAAGGATCTGAATGATTGAGAAAGGATAACTTTAAGGAATATCGATGGACTTGAAATTCCAGTACAGATACATAACATTTTATACACACACACACACAGTATTATATATATATATATATATATATAGATATATATATATATATATATATATATATATATATATATATATACATTACATATTTGTGTTTTGTGCTCAGAGAGAGAGAGAGAGAGAGAGAGAGAGAGAGAGAGAGAGAGAGAGGGACAGAGACAGACAGACAGATAGACAGAGATAAAAATAAGAAAAATACAATTTTGAAGACAAATCTTTAAAAATGGTGATGGAGATGTGATAGCTTCTGCCATAGAGTTATTATGACAGGAACATTTATTTATTGTACGACCTTGAAATTATCCTTTACTTTTGCAGGAGCAGGGCGTTATCCTTCACCCTGGTACGACGACCAGGACTTTAGCCTTTGATATGGAAATATCCTAAACTTGAATGAATCTCCACAGTTCTTTAGTTATCGAACGCATGTAGATGAATGTATGGAACTTTGTACAGTTGAACGTTTCAGGAATTTATGTGTAGACAGAACAGTTTCTATTAAGTTTTTATTAGTTTTCTGAAAAGAAAACTATTTTGCCGGCTGTGTCTGTCCGTCCACACTTTTCTGTCTGCACTTTTTTCCGTCCGCACTTTTTCTGTACGCCCTCAGATCTTAGGAACTACTGAGGCTAGAGGGCTGCAAATTGGTATGTTGATCATCCACCCTCCAATCATCAAACAAACTAAATTGAAGCTCTCTAGCATCGGTAGTTTTTATTCTATTTAAGGTTGAAATTAGTCATAATCATGCATCTGGCAACGATATAGGATAGACCACCACCGGGCTGGTTCAAGTTTCATGGGCCGCGGCTCTACAGCATTACACGGAGACCACCGAAAGATAGATCTATTTTCGGTGGCCTTGAAGAAACTTCGGCGCATTTTTTACTTGTTTACTTCTGTTATTATCCGTCTTTCTTGAGTCTTAATATCAAACAGGAAGTAACCTTGTCAGACTCATCTACTCTCTTAATTTATCAGGTCTCATTGTGACCCATTTCTCCTCGATTTAAGGTCGAGGCTATGCATTATTTAAGGGACTGGGTTATTAGTTACATAACTGTGCCCCAAAAAGTTGAGTATACCTTAGTTTAACCAGACCACTGAGCTCATTAACAGCTCTCCTAGGGCTGGCCCGAAGGATTAGACTTATTTTACGTGGCTAAGAACCAGTGGGCTACCTAGCAACAGGACCTACAGCTTATAGTGGAATCCGAACCACATTATACTGAGAAATGAATTTTTATCACCAGCAATAAATTCCTCTAATTTTTCATTGGCCGGCCGGAGACTCGAACTCGGACCTAGCAGAGTGCTAGCCGAGAACTCTACCGACTCGTCCAACGAGGAACTTTACTATGCCCCAAAACATGACCATCTTCAAGGGCATCATTTCTGGGTCTCACAACCGGTCCTCATTATATTTCCTCATATTTTCCATGAATAGGAATTCATGGGAAAGGATAACGAAGTATTCATGAATACCCGAAATTAAAACAAAAGACTACCCATTGCGCAATCTCTCTGAATCGTCTCTTAATTACACTCCAACGCTCTTTTCTTTGACTCATTTCTCTCATGAAGAAGAAAAATGATAAAACCGAAGTCAGCCATTTCATCACCAGCTTCATGAATACTTGGACGTCGAAGGAATATTGTATGAGAGAAAAAAAATTAATTTGACTCTGTGCTCAAGGAATGAAAAGGGCTTATTAACGTAAAAGAAAGACCTCAGTATCCTATAATGAGACTCTCGCGTGATTCTTGATTCTTATGAAGAGACTCTGCTATGGTTGCATTGTGAGCCATTTTGCATTGGAATTTCTTTCAGCCAATTTACTAGATACTAAAATTTTAATAATTCTATGATTAATAAAATGCTTTTTTCCCACGCATTTTGATAAACAAGAAGAATGGAAATTATTGGATAAAATTTAACGAAAGACAAGAAAACAAACAATTACAGTAGAAACGAGGGTGAAATATAACGATAATTCATGGGTTTAAGCTTGGTGATAGTTGTAGCTAGAGAGAGAGAGAGAGAGAGAGAGAGAGAGAGAGAGAGAGAGAGAGAGAGAGTTCTGGTAAGGAGCGAAGCATTTATAATCACGTTAAAACCCAAAATTTCCCAATCGAGTTATTTTGAAATTAGCGTTAATTGAATTCACTTCGCAAGTGAATTCGCTCGCCACTGTAAATTACTATCAATGCAGCGTTGGTGACGTTAATGAACGCTTGTTTCGCAAGCAGATGCAGTTCGGGGCTTTTCTACATATACTGAATTATTTAAAAGGGAGCGGGACATTGACACACTATAAATGCACGTCTCAAAAACAGCCGATTTTGCTGTGCCTCATTTTCCTTTATTTAGACCTACGCTTTACATTTTATTCTTTCGTCGCTTATCTTACAGCAGCGGACCTGCCATACGTTTTGTTTTTATCATAATTCCCTTCACGAGTATCGTATTATATCCAGGAGTACTATGAAAATAAACCCTATTATCCAGACTAGCGGGATGATATACAATCTGTTCTGAGAAGGTGGCGTCATCTGGCGCCAGTAATGGGTTCTCCAGTTAGCCTCCCCCGCCAACCCACCCCAGCCTACCCTCCACAACTCAGTCCCTTCGCTCACGCTAGGCCTAAAGTCATAGGGCACACTCTAAAGAGCCTGCATTGGCCTGCCCCATTTTCTATTTGCTTGTGAAATATTCGAGGTCTAACTTCCAGACCAAGATCTGGAGAGTAGAATTTTAGTTCTTGCTCCACTCTGTTGGTCTACGATCAGCCCACCACAGTAGTTCATCACTGGGTGAGCGGGTTCCGTTCTCAACTACCACTCTGTTGGTCGTGAGTCTGAATTCCGACCGGCCAGTGAAGAACAAGAGGAATTTGTTTCTGGTGATAGAAATTCATTTCGCTATAATGTGGTTCGGATTAATAATAAGTTGTAGGTCCTCGTTGCTAGGTAACCATTGGTTCTAGCCACGTAAAAATAAATCTAATCCTTCGGGCCAGCCCTAGGAGAGCTGGTAATCAGCTCAGTGGTCTGGTTAAACTAAGATATATACTTAACTTTAGCCCACCACAGTTACTGATGCATGTACACACCAATGGTTACCAACGTATGCTACTTATATGAGTAAGCTAGGCTTGTGGATCTTGAATCTCTCTCTATAATGCTTTTGGCTTAACCTCTTTCATCAAAATTTTAACCATATTTTGCATTTGCAATTGCTCTACTAATATTGTTTCTAACTTCACTGTTTATTTCCTCAACTGGCTCAATTCGCTGTTGGCGTTACCAAGAATCTGAATAAATTAGTTAACATCCAACAAATGTTCCTGCAGGTGAATTCAAGCACGCATGTGAATCAGCATCTAACAAATATTTCCGAGTGTCACAGCCTTGTATCTGACATTCTTGACATTTTCGTACAGTTTAAACTCTGCAAATTAATCACACAAACTTTCATCTTCTCTTGGGTCCCCAGATCACTCATATTTCTTGTACTTCGACATTCATGCATCCCGAGTCAGTTCCCTCATGAATATGTTTGTAAACTTAATCTTTACTACGTGACTGTTGCTTAGATTGCAGCATTGCCGTGTTGCAGGAAAATTGTCATATATTGCAATTATGTGATCAAGTTCGTGATTAGCGACA
>NC_089763.1:18905994-18908494 GCF_040412425.1 Macrobrachium rosenbergii | reverse complement strand
CTTAGGTAACGCTCAGCAGAACACAGCCTGTTTCTACTTCGTGTACAAAGAATCTTTATTCAGATTCGAATCTCTCCCCAAATCTAACCTTTTTAGTTTTCTGTAAAAGAAAACTATTGAGAGGGCTATTTGTCTGTCCGTCCTCACTTTTTCTATTCTCCCTCAGCTCTTAAAACCTACTGAGGCTAGAGGGCTGCAAATTGATATGTTGATCATCCATCCTCCAATCATCAAACATCAAATTTCAGCCCTCTAGCCTCAGTTAGTTTTATTTTATTTAAGGTTAACGTTAGCCATAATCGTGCTTCTGGCAGCGCTATAAGTACCAACAACACAATCCACCACCGGGCCGTGGTTGGAAGTTTCATGGGCTGCTGCTGAGAGTTTCATGGGTAGTGACTGAGTTTCATCCAGCATTATATGCTGTACGGAAAACTCGACTGCGCCGAAGGAACTTCGGCGCATTACTTACTTGTTTTTTCCTGTCACGAGGTCCACCTTTGGTAAGATATTAAAATCGAGACTTAACTTTTTTGCTAATAACCTCCTTCAACTTCGCTGGCAGAGTAGAGAGAGAGAGAGAGAGAGAGAGAGAGAGAGAGAGAGAGAGAGAGAGAGAATTAAGTTTGACACGGGTGACTAAAAAAAGCAATAGGAATAGAAAGACGAATTACAAAATAAAATCATCTTTAAACACTGAATGAACTTTGCTTTGGAAGTCCCAGAATATAGATTCCTTGTCTGGTAGTCGCTCATCACTTTTAAAAGTACAGCATATTAAGTTTTTTTTAGCCTATATTTAGTCTAATATTGAAGGCAATTTTTTTTATGGTAGACAGAAAGATGTAATAAGTTAAATCTTCAACAAGACTGAAAACTGTTTTTTTTTTTTATGAAATTTCGATTTGGTGCAAAGATGCTCTAAGACATTTTCTGGTTAGTTCCCACTGAACCAACCGCATTTTCCCGAGGTGCAACCGAGTACCGAGACCTTTCCCTGGAAAAAGCGGGACGCCATATCTTAAAAACTAACCACAGAAATTTCTTGAAAATAACCTCATTATGTTTCCCACACCCAAATTACCGATAAGATTAGGGTCTAACCTAACTTAACCCTACCTAACCTAACCTAGGGGCATGGGACTGGTGCTATAATAGCATACATCTCAGGAATTTGAGAACCGGCTAGCCTCAGAAATGTCAATTATCGTACACCAAATGGGCCTCGAAATTGAGAAGAAAGAATCCATGATAAAAATTTCTCAACCCATGCAGATCATCTCTCTCTCTCTCTCTCTCAACCGCACCCCATGGTCCATTTCCATTAAGACACCCTTCCAAATCCCAGCCTTCAAGGGAAAAGTCTCGCCTTAGTAGGATGGTGTCTTGGAGAAATTCCTTTTTATGACAACAGATTTGTGTCCTTGAAATGTTACTCCGTTTTCCCTCTCCAGATTTTTCCTTGACGTTAGGACGCCATCAAGTGAAATTACCTGCGGCCAGACATCATATGTCCCTTTAAAGCGACTGCAGATGAGCTCTCTCTCTCTCTCTCTCTCTCTCTCTCTCTCTCTCTCTCTCTCTCTCTCTCTCTCTCCAGTCTTTTTGAGGCACAGGGATGTCTTCTGACAATCAGTTACGTAGAAAAACTGTCTTGACTTAGTGGCTTTTGAAGGAATGCTAAGAAAGAATTCGTAACCAGAGAGGCATATATTACCTGGTACAAAGAAAATAAAAAAGAAAGAACGAAGACAAAGGAAAGGCCTTCCATTTGTCTCTGGGAAGAACCCAGTTGTCGGTAGTTTCAGGAGTCCAGAGATCACCTTGATGGCTTCTCAGTACGTTATGTCATTATGAAAGCGGACTGACTGCTGCTCAGTACCTTAAAATTGTTCATAAATGCGCGACTCAGTGCTTCCAAGAGGCTTGTCATCCACAAGCACTACTGATGCTTATGGAGTTTTCCTGTTTATGAAACATATACTTGTAAGTAAGCAAATCTGAACGTCTTTAAAAGTCTTTATTCTTTGTGAACAGGGGTGATGGTGGTAATTATCGTTTTTCCATTTTTTTTTTTTAGCAAAGCTTCACTGTTTGATTTCGGTATGTAGAAAAAATACTCTGCTAAGCCCCCAGGATAACTTAACTGCAAGTATACCTTAAGTCTTATTAGTCATTTAAGCATCTGTTGCTGTTGGGAACTGCTAGGTACATAATTTATTGCTTGCATCCGAATTTTAGAGGTTTGATTTCAGTGTCTGTATATACAGACACAAATGTAGTGTATTTATTTGCGCGCGCGTGTGCGTATGTGTGTATGTGTGTGTGACTTCTTTATTGCCATCCACTTATAAAATAATTGATTTAATTAAGGCCTGAAACTGGTAAACATGGCGTTTTCCAAAGTCGGATAGTTTCAAAGAACATGTTACACATCGGGTTCATATAATATAACCTTGTGAACTAACCTAAATTCAACAGATTTACCAAAAGATCCAGT
>NC_089763.1:18868494-18900994 GCF_040412425.1 Macrobrachium rosenbergii | reverse complement strand
ATATATATATATATATATATATATATATATATATATATATATATATATATATATATATATATATATATATATATATATATATATATATATATATATATATATATATATATATATATATATATATATATATATATATATATATATATATATATATATATATATATATATATATATATATATATATATATATATATATATATATATATATATATATATATATATATATATATATATATATATATATATATATATATATATATATATATATATGTATATATATCTATATATATATATATATATATATATATATATATATATATATATATATATAGATGTAGATATTTGTTGATAATCATATATATGTTTATATACAATCACATAGGTATATATTTTCAATATAATCAACATTTCATGTATTTCCGTTCGATGAATCTTACGTTCATACTGATGCGCAGCTCGCTAGCACGAAGCATCACTGGAGAACGTCTGCTGAATATTCAGTGTTTCAAAAAAATACTTTTTAAACAATGGGGGCCTGGTTCTCGAGATGTATCCCCTCCAAGGTAAACTTTGAATGTAGCCGGATACGCAAGACTCATTGCACACGAGGTCTTGTTCTCTCTCCCACATAAGTTATTCGTATCATAATATGGTAATGAGTCGGGAGACATGAGTTGGAATCCATTGGGAACCATATTTTGTTTCCTTCGCTTTCACATTAACACATGCGGCTCTCGTGGTGGTTTCTCTGTTTATGTATGCATGTGTATTTATGTATGTATGTATGTAGTGATTTTTACTATATATATATATATATATATATATATATATATATATATATATAAATGTGTTATATATATATATATATATATATATATATATATATATATATATATATAACGATAAAGAAACGACATCTGAAAAGAGTTTTATTTACAAAATCTACGGAGATATTACGCACTGTCCCCTTCAAAGTAATCCCCCCCAGAATTAGTGCACTTCTGCGCTCGAGTCTGCCACCCACGGAAGCACTCGGCAAAGTCCTCCTCCTTGAGGCCCCTGAGCTCCCTCGTCACAGCGGCCTTGATCTCTTCTGCAGAGGTGAAATGGGTTCCTTCGAGCACAGTCCTCAGCCTGGGGAAGAGCCAGAAGTCGCACGGTGCGAGATCTGGGGAATAACGATGGTGGTCGAGAACTGCGACCTGTTTGTTGGCCAAGAACTGCCTCACACTGACAGCAGTGTGTGCAGGCGCGCTGCCGTGGTGAAGCAGCCAAGAATTGCCTCTCCACAGAGCCTGCCTGCTGCACCCCATCAAGTCATGGATGCGATTGAGGACATCGCATCTTCTCCATAAGACTCTTGGGGAAGTTTGAGACACTCGGTTGGGCCGTTCCCCAACTTAACCATGAATTTCAAATTGATTCTCTGCTCCATGTTTACGCCACCTCCAGTTGCATGACAAGGCGTAACATCAGTGTGATGCACAACAGCCTGAAACAGAAGCACAGAGTGATCGAGGTGAACAATGTTATAGCAGAATAGCCGAGAGATGTTGCACAACACAGTGACATAAGAGGTTAGCCAATTGGCATTGAGACTAAGTGTGGCCTCCACAGTCTTTTCTTTATTGTCACATTTCTGTACATATATATATATATATATATATATAGAGTATATATATATATATATATATATATATATATATATATATATATATATACATGTATGTATGTATACACACACACACACACACACACACACATATATATATATATATATATATATATATATATATATATATATATATATATGTATATATATATATAGATAGATAGATAGATACATACATACATACATACATACAGTATCTGTAATCATTAAAACCAGATTGTCCGCATACCTTCTCGGTTCCTTCACACTTTTTGGATACGCTTATCACTACAATGGATCTTAGGGCTAAGATCCAAGTTGCAGGTATATGAAGAAATCCTGACTTCCGGAGCAGGATTCGAACCTGCATCCTGATCCCAGAACGAGATCAATTTACCCACCTGACCATGAGAAGGATAAAAGTCTATTGCATGTATACAAATACCTGTCGAATTCAGATGCATATTTTACGGGGTGAATAGACGCATCCTAACCGTCTTAGCAAAGAATGTAATCGTTTTTATTGCTTTTTAGGCTGAAATATTTATATAGAATCGACTGGTCACTTTTTATCAGATACGTATGAAATTGCAATAACCTTCTCATTGTCAGGTGGGTAACGGACCCTCGTTCTGATACTCCGGATGCGGTTTCGACTCCTTCTATGGACGCCAGAATTTCTTTATATTCTTCCATTTGCATTTCAAGCTTTGTATTGACAAGCGAATCTCGAAAAGTGTGGGAGAAATCGAGAAGTTAAGATGGCAATGTGGTTATTACAGTTACATACGTGTCTGGTAAAAGTGGAGAGTTGATTCTGTATATATATATATATATATATAGTATATATATATATATATATATATATATATATATATATATATATATATATATATATATATATATATAGAGTATATATATATATATATATATATATATATATATATGTATATGTATATATATATATATATATATATATATATATATATATATATATATATATATATATATATATATGGCGGCACACTGTCACGTGTCTTGCAACGGGACTTCTCCTGACTGGCTGTCGGCCCAAGAAACCAGAGCTCAAAGCCGGCCCTATGAGCCTTATGAGGCCCAGAGGACTTTAGTCTTTAATATATATATATATATATATATATATAGGTATATATATATATATATATATATATGATAGATAGACAGATAGATATAATTCGTGTTTGTGTAATAATGCATGTCTCTCACTTGCTGTTCGTATACGTTGATAAATTTTATTCTGATGATGCTCGACTTATGGCTCCATAGATGTGAGCATGTATACATGTATATGCAGCTGCCTTTTGTACCTACAAAATGATTTGTTCCTACAGAACCACGAGTTTTGACGTACAAAAGTCTAGGCATACAGCATTTGCTTACCCAAACGTTTGGTGAAGACAGTTGCGACTATGCCAATTTCTCATAACAAATAACATTATCAAGGAAGTTTTTACTACTTAAGAGAATTACATCTGGTCCAGATTTTTTAGTGGAATGCCTTTAAAATCAATTCTAACAAATTCCTCGCTGAGACTACTAATTTTTACTTTAGCGGTTCTCCCTTTTTAAACTGATTGTTCTCTCTCATTCCCATTCTTCTTCAAAGGGACTTCTAATGTTTTTATTTGTGCTGAAAGAAAGTAGAGTGGGAAAAAGAAAGAGACTCGTTTCCTTTGCTTTGTGGACTTGAAATGGCGGTGGCTCGTACCCTAACCCCCGTCTCCCCGTCTCTCTCTCTCTTATAGGTGTGCAAAGGTGGCCTAAACCTTTATAGTCTAACCCTCACTTCTCTTTTATGGATGTTAAAGCATACCTAGTTTTATTTTAGACCACTGAGCTGATTAACAGCTCTCCTAGGGCTGGGCCTGAAGGGATTAGACTTGACTTTTGTAGCTAAGAACCAATTGGTTACTTAGCAACAGGACCTACAGCATTGTGAATCCGAACCATTATGGCGATAAATGAATTTCTATCACCAGAAATAAATTCCTCTAACTCTTCATCAGCCGGCCGGGGAATTGAACTCCGGCCCATCGAGTGACAGTGCATAGGTGGCCTAAGCCTTTATTGTCCAAGCTGTGTGAGCAGCCCCTGACACTCCCTAAACCTTTACATAGAAAATATTCTTCAGAATATAACATTTTCAACTTCGATTACCTTTTCATATTTTTTTATATCTGATTCTTCACTGCTTTAAAGAGGTCTAATATAGACTAATTCAGATGAGAAATGAAATTATCAGCTCTAATTAAAAAGTCAGGAAGAATGTGTTTAGAACAGAAGGAAATAGAGAAATAGATTTATTGACTGATGTACTGAGGGACTTCTGAAGACCGGAGTCACAGCAGTAATAGTTATCTATGCTGAGAGTAAATGTTTATGATAATCAATTCATTCGATTTACGTGTAACCCAGTGGAGAAAAATTTGAGGTCACAACGTATTTTTTTCTTCTGTGTGGTATTAAAATTTCTCTGAAAGGCATTTTACCATTTATCCATTATTCAGATGAAAGGTGTCAGTCTTAAGCAGTCAATGGCCAAACGAAGCTTCATTTTTATTGACCATTAATTCTTTCAGTCATAACTGAGTCATTTTACTAATATTCCTTGCCTAACGTAAGCCATTTTTACTAATATTCCTTGCCTAACGTAAGCTATTTTCACTAATATTCCTTGCCTAACGTAAGCTATTTTTTACTAATATTCCTTGCCTAACGTAAGCTATTTTTTACTAATATTCCTTGCCTAACGTAAGCTGTTTTTTACTAATATTCCTTGCCTAACGTAAGCCATTTTTACTAATATTCCTTGCCTAACGTAAGCTATTTTTACTAATATTCCTTGCCTAACGTAAGCTATTTTTTACTAATATTCCTTGCCTAACGTAAGCTATTTTACTAATATTCCTGCCTAACGTTATTTTTACTAATATTCCTTGCTCAACGTAAGCCATTTTTACTAATATTCCTTGCCTAACGTAAGCTATTTTCACTAATATTCCTTGCCTAACGTAAGCTATTTTTTACTAATATTCCTTGCCTAACGGCTATTTTTACTAATATTCCTGCCTAACGTAAGCCGTTTTTACTAATATTCCTTGCCTAACGTAAGCTGTTTTTTACTAATATTCCTTGCCTAACGTAAGCTATTTTTTACTAATATTCCTTGCCTAACGTAAGCTGTTTTTTACTAATATTCCTTGCCTAACGTAAGCTATTTTTTACTAATATTCCTTGCCTAACGTCATTTTACACATTCCCTTGCCTAACGGGGGCCGTTTTCTTTACGAATATTCCTTGCCTAACGTAAGCTATTTTTTTACTAATATTCCTTGCCTAACGTAAGCTATATTTACTAACTAACGTAAGCCATTGTTAAAAACCGGATTGAACGAGCATTACGTTAGACTAATGAAACATCGGATTAACTCTGAGAAGTCGATAGTTCGAAGAAGTTTCTATATTCTCGTTTCGTCCTTCTGTTAAGTTTCCAAAGTAATAAGAACGTCTGTTTCCATCTGCGCCGAGGAAGAAAACTGTAACACACAGGGACCTGTAATCCTCTTACGGTCAAAGTAGAAGAAGCATCTCGAAAAACAGAAGTGCGAGGTTTGAGATTGGGAGCTCTCATTTTCTTCCTACGAGAAGCCTCGTGAAAGAACGGTTTCACGAAGACAGCGATTGCTCATTGCTCATTTGGCGGGCATGTTAAGAGGATAGATAGATACAGAAACATATAGGTTATTATTATATAAATAAGTCCGGATTCTCGGAAAGAGAACGAGTGGCTTTAAAGAAAACGGAAAGAAAACGGGAAGAAAAGGAAGATTCATCTTTGTCTCGAGTGATGGGTATATAGATGCTCCCATTTTTAATGTACATTATAATAATGTATTCAAAATCTATACCCGTTTTCTTCCGTCGTATTACAATACGATTTTTATTTTGAGTTTCTTAATGGCGTAAATATTGCTGTTTTTTAAATGAATTATCATGCCATAAATTAATTCAGTAGCTTGAGCTACTTATCAATCATAAAGCTCAGTTAATTGTACGAGTATACAATTACATAATAATGATTCCAGTTACTTATAAACATTAAAATAGCTATGAAATGGGCGTTCTTTATCTAATCGTTAGTCTTGAGATAGACTGAGAATGTTAGTGTTTTTAGTAAACGAAATGCTTATTGATTAACTTCATCTCAGGAAATAGATATTTATCCTTTGCTTCCAAACTTAAATTGCAAGTTGTAAAAATAATTTCAGAACCTGCCATTTTTAAGCGTATGCTCCATTTTTTGAGGCGCTGATGGTACTTACTTCAATGATGATAACTAATCCTGCTGTTATCATTTCCTTCAGCCAATAACTGTTTTCAATTAGACTTCAAGCCACGGGGAACATTCTACCGCAGGATAATCGTCTTTAACTAGCTTTTATTTAGTTAACTTTTATTATTTCATTTTTTTTTAACCATCATCAGGTCCGCTGGAAGGAAAGAGGTGGTTTGCTTAACTGTTTATATACTAATTTTTGTTAACTGCCACTTTTTACTGGAGTTTTGGAAAGGCTTTTTATCATACTTTCCAGATAGGTAAGATGTTTGACTGTGTAATATCAGAACCCGTAAGAGGTCATTAAAGATATCACAAGATATAGTGCGTTCATTTTTTTGTTTTATTTAACAGTAAATATCCACAGCTAATATCACTGCAACCAATGGGGATTGCTAAACATGAGCCTCCGCCAGTCACAAGTCGTTGCAATGGTGTCGGTTGCGGATATTTACTGTCAGCTAAAAAAAATAAAAAATAAAAACGGATTATGGAAATTCATACACAGTGATTTCAGACACAAAAATGACTACCGAGGGATTACAATATATGTAAACAGGCGTGTCTAATAAAGCTTGTTCGAGGTCAGTTTTACTTTAACGGGTTGCAAGTCCCAGTAGGTGGGTATTGCCATCAGTGCACCTCACGCGGTGCACTGTAGGCATTACTTAAGGTTCTTTGCAGCGTCCCTTCTGCTCCTAGATGCAACCGCTTTCATTCCTTTTTCTATTCCTCCGTCCATATTCTCTCTCCTCCATCTTACTTTCCCATCTCCTAACGATTGTTTCACGGTGCAACTGGGAGGTTTTCCTGTTATACCTTTACAACCTTTTACTCTCAATTTCCCTTTCAGCACTGAATGACGTCATAGGTCCCAGCTCTTGGTCTTTGGTCTAAATGTTATATTCCAATTCCAATTCCAGTTGCAAGATTCTGTGCTGGTATAAGGCTGACTTAACCTACAACAACAGCGTTCCTTCATTTGGACCTCATTTGACTTAAAAAAAAAAAAAAAAACATCTACTGCGCCTTGTCGAGATTAACTGAAAATTGTTAATTTCCTGAATGAGAGATTTGACGACCTATAGTATTGGATAATCGTATTTTGTATCGGTATAGGAAAGGGAACTATCTAGTCAAGCCAGTCCCAAGCCCAGATAAAAGAGAAGGGTTGGCGTTATGCCAGCCCCAAGCCTAGATAAAGGCCGGAAAATAAAGGAAACATTCCCGGTATATATTTGATCTTAGAAGCAGGTGCAGATACAAATGAGTCACAAGTAGCTGGCAAGAGCTGAAGAATTTCAAAGATGCATCGTAAATAACTTTTACATATTTATTTACATTTTTATTCCAAAGAGGGAAAAATTTATCCAGAGCTTCAAAATCGAACCGGTAGTCATAACAACTCAGATTTGAAACCAAAACTATAAGTAAAACGAAGAAAAAAAAGGCTGAAGCATACCTAGTTTAATCCAGACCACTTGATTAACAGCTCTCCTAGGGCTGGCCCGAAGGATTAGACTTATTTTACGTGGCTGAGGACCATTGCTGGTTACCAGCAACGGGACCTACAGCTTATTTGAATCCGAACCATTATACCGAGAATAAATTTCAACACCAGAAATAAATTCCCTCTCTCTTCAGTGGCCGGCCGAGAATCGAACGCGGCCTAGGCGAATGCCAGGCGAGTACGACCCATCCATGGAAGAACTGAAAACAAATTATCATTAGTAGTATTGCAATATTTCCTACCGATGAAATTCTATTTATAGTTTAAAATTGATTATGTGTAACATCCTAAATAGAAAATATTAATACACAATAATAATACTATTATTATTATTATTATTATTATTATTATTATTATTATTATTATTATTATTTATTATTATTATTATTATTATTATTATTATTATTGAGAGGCATCGCGCCATGCTGCGCTGCAGGAGTGGCAGTTGAACGACTCCAAGTTTAAACGCGGCTGCCAGTCATGAACTGGGTCCTTAGTCTCAAGGACTTCTCTTCGTGTATTTCATGGACCTCATACAAATCAGCTGTAATACCTATGTTCACCATCGCCATTAATAAATAATTTGGCCTCAAGGGAAAAATATAACATTTCCAAGAAATTGATAAAATGGTAAAAATAAATTGACAGTTCGTTATAAATTTTGAGGAAAATAGGCTTCCTCCAAGAACTTCAAAATGTCCTCTCTGAGATCTCAGGAAAGACGATAATTACCCTCTTCATCAGTGGAACGATTTCTCAAGTTCCCAAAGTTGGGGCACTGAACCAGCGCCAAGTGCTACACAGAGACTGATGGCAATAATATGAAATACACTTTCCCATGAATGAATACTTGGCATGGGAGAATTCTTATATAAACTAAGTGGTGCAGAGTGCAATACAAAAATAAAAAATAATCATCTGGAAAACAGAAAGAAAGTAATAAATAGCATTCTCTTAATGGGAAATCAATCTGCAATGATTTTCCTATCAAATCTTTCAAGAAATCCAGCCTTCCTCTTCTGGAGAGGATACTCACACTCAAGAGTGCCCTCAAAGAATTGGCCTCCCTAAGAGCCTTCCATTCAAATCTGCCTCAAAAGACTGGAGTGAGCCTGGGGGCTTTTGGGCCTCATCCTTGAGTTTTGGGCCCTCACCAGGCCTGCTTCCCAGCCTGACAGGATACTGAGGAAGCAGCCTTCTGGTCGGACTCAAGGCTGCCCTCAAGAGAATGACGAGCCTCGTGGGCTTTGGGGCCTCATCCTGGAGCTTTGGGCCCTCTCCCTGCTTCCTGAGCCTGGCATGATACCTGCCTTCTTCCGAGGAAGCAGCCCTGTGTGACCCTTCCCTTCAAGGATGCCCTTCAAGAGACTGGCGAGCCTCGTGGGCTTTGGGCTCATCCTGAGTTTTTGGGCCCCTCCAGGCCTGCTTCCTGAGCCTGGCAGGATACCTGCCTTCTTCCGAGAAGCAGCCCTGATCGGACCCTTCCTTTCCAAGGCTGCCCTCCGGAGACTGGAGAGCCTTGGGGATTTTAAATTTCATCCTTGAAGTTTTTGGGCCCTCTCCCAGGCCTGCAGCATCCTGAGCCTGGCAGGATACCTACCTGCCTTCCTCCGAGGAAGCAGCCTCTGTGTCGGACCCTTCCCTTCAAGGCTGGCCTCCAGAGGCTGGAAAGCCTTGGGGGCTTTTGGGCCTCATCCTTTGTTTTTGGTCCTCCCGGACCTGTTTTCAGCCTGGCAGGGTACCTGGCTTTCCTCCGGGAGGAAGCAGCCCCAGTGGTCGGACCTTCCCTTCAAGGCTACTCTCAAAAGATTGGAGAGCCTTGGGGCTTTTGGGCCTCATCCTTTCCCCTCAAAGCTCATCTCGTGGGAACCTTCAGAAAAACAGTTCCATCTTTGTTTTGTAATTGATGTGCAGCCACTAACAGCACAATTGTTAGGCATGTTTGATTGCCGCAGCCAGAGTTCTGCACACAACACCGGCTCGTTGCTGACTGACTGGGTTAGTCGGTTTCATGTAACGGACCCAGCATTTTGCGGGCTAGATGACGTCATTGCGCGGCTCGTGCTACTTTCGCAGTAAGTGAACAGACTTATCTTTATTTAGACTTTTGTAAAGTCGTTAACAACTGGATTAAAACGATTCTTGGAAGACGTCTTCACGACTCAGGATCCTTTGAAGTGTCTTCAGCCCTGAAGCATTCCCGAGAACGCCCATTGGTTTATAACGTTTTCTTAAATTCTTAAAGACTCCAGGTTCCTGTAAAGCCGTCTTCAGCTCCTGTCGGATCCGTTTCCCCAAGAAATCTTCAGCCTTCGTCTCCAGGAAGGACCAAATCTCATTCCTTCTCCACAAAAAAATTCAGAGGCTTCAGAGACTGGAGATCCTCTTGAAGCCTTCGGAAGCCCAAAAACCTCCTGAATTCATCTCCAAGAACGTGGGCTTCCCCAAAGAAATCTTCGAAGCCTTTCATCTCCATAAAACTTTGTTCTTTAATGCTGTGTAAGAAACCCAAAGGCTACAGAGCCTGTAGATTGTCTTGAAGCCTTCTGAAGCTCCAGAAGCCTCCGGAATTCCCAGAAGCCTTCGGAATTCCCAGAAGTCTTCGGAATTCCCAGATTCCCTACTGTCACCCTGAGACAAGATAACTTGAAATTATTATTATTATTATTATTATTATTATTATTATTATTATTATTATTATTATTATTTATATTTATTGTTATAATTATTATTACTGCATTCTGTTTCGTTATCTTGATAAAATCCAGATATCCAGCATGAATTGATAATTAGTTCTATGACTCGATCGCTTGTAAGAGATGTATATATCATGTAATAATAATAATAATAATAATAATAATAATAATAATAATAATAATAATAATAATAATAATAATAATAATAATAATAATAATAATAAACATCCGATACACTAAAGAAAATCATGTTTATGAAATCGCTGGTGTTATCATTACCGTAACTATAAAAGTATAAATATTTTTGTTGAATTCTAAATAACATAATTTTTATGACAATTTTTTTTTTTTGCTGAAACCCAAATAATGTCCCGAATTTTTCGCGATTTTTCATAAATTAGTGACACATTAAAAGACAAAAGCGCTCACAGATCCAATTTAAATGTTTAAAAAAATATATCTGTTTTCATGGTTAACTGAACAATGATCTAGATGGTTATGATTTTTGAGGTCATAAAGAAAAAAAAAGATTATTTGCCTATCACTGAATTATAAAACTTTTGCTTTGAATATATTTTTTATTTCAGCTCGATTTGCCCGTTTGCATAATTATTGTTATTGGTTAACATTAGTATATTTTTATTATTAATCCTATAATGTTGAGTATCACAGCAATTTCTCCGTGCTGGACCAGATGGAATGGGAAGGAGAAAAAATATTATGAAAATATGAATAACGCTCGAGATGTTCAAGTTGTTTTGGACACATATTTTCCGAAACGCCATGAAAATATTCGTATTGAAAGCTGGGATAGAAATCCGAAAATCTCATTGTATCTTTCAAGAACACAATAGACAGTTTAAAATTCAAAGTGAGCCCTTTTAAGGCATTGAAATGTCTCATTGAAAGCTGGGAAAGAAAAACGAAAATCTCATTGTATCTTTCAAGAACACAATAGGACATTGGCTTAAACCCATGGGATTCTTTTTAAGGCATTGAAAATATTCGTATTGAAAGCTGGGAAAGAAATCCGAAAATCTCATTGTATCTTTCAAGAACACAATAGGACAGTTTAAAATTCAAAGTGAGCCCTTTTAAGGCATTGAAAATGTTCGTATTGAAAGCTGGGAAAGAAAAACGAAAATCTCATTGTATGTTTCAAGAATACTATAGGACAGATTAAAAATCAAAGTGAGCCCTTTTAAGGCATTGAAAATGTTCGTATTGAAAGCTGGGATAGAAATCCGAAAATCTCATTGTATCTTTCAAGAATACAATAGGGCAGTTTAAAAATCAAAGTGAGCCCTTTTAAGGCATTGAAAATATTCGTATTGAAAGCTGGGAAAGAAAAACGAAAATCTCATTGTATCTTTCAAGAATACTATAGGACAGATTAAAAATCAAAGTGAGCCCTTTTAAGGCATTGAATTGTAATATCTTTTGTGACAGTGAATTGCCTCGAATCAGAAATTACGAGAAGAGGAATGCGCATGGCTCAACGAAAGCACAAAAGAAGGAACCTGTAGAATATTAACTGATAAAAGATAATAATAAAATATGTTATCATGAAGGACTAAATCATGGAACGGGCCAATCAGTTTGGCTGATACATCGTAAACATAATTAATAAAGGAAATCAAGAGACCTTCGGGCCTGCAATAAAGCTCTCGATCATTAATCCCATCGTGATATGTGACTTCGAGATAACATTCATCCAAGGTTGTTTTATTAGATTTTTCGTTCTTAATTTTTGAAATCTTTCGATGTGTTATGCGTATTCAGTGTTCGAGTACCCCCACGGGGTTGTTGTGTCGTCAGTGCACCTCACGTGGTGCACTGTAGGCATTACTAAAGTTTGTTTGCAGCTACACCCACTGTTTACACTTTTATTTACTTTACCTCCATTCCTGCTTTCTTGCTTCAATTTTGTTGTCCAGTCTCTCTAACTATGAATTCTTAGTTCGGCTTTGGAATTTTATCCTAATTCCACCTTTAGAGCCTTTTAATTAATTTTCTGGGTCTCTGCCTTGCTGTCTAACCACTCTAACTCCACTTTTTCACTTGCATAAAATCTGAATGGCCAAAAGTGCCCCAGTTCTTGGCTTTGCAGCCTAAATTTCATAAAATCAGCGTATCATAAGTTCATGTTTTTCAGAAATATGTGCATATTCTACTTTAACTTCTGTTCGAATACTTTTTTCTCTATTTATTAATTCATTAATTTATTTTTTCTCTTTAATTAGTGAGATCTCTTCGTTTTTTTATTTATCTATCTCTCTTACTTCTTCCTAATGAGCACCATGCTCTTTTGGAAGTTTGAATTTCAGTCAGTGGCCCCTATTGGGCTTGTTCCAAGTGAATAGGGCTCATCTTCTTGGAATAATAATACATATGTAATAATAATAATAATAATAATAATAATAATAATAATAATAATAATAATAATAATAATAACAAAAAACATGCAACGAGAATCAAAACCAGCACAATAGTTTGTTTTTCAGAAAAACTAAAAAGTTGTACAAAGTTGAGAAAAGACGTTGGAATATACCAGACAACGTACTCGCTTTACGGTGAGCGTCTTCGGATTTCCAACCAAAATTATGGTGGAAAGTCCTGCTCTGACCTTTCATTTGAACCTCTGGTCTCAGGCACCTCGAAGGGATTGATAAGAGCAGCTGGAATCGAAGGAATCATCTGATAATTGCCGGTCACTCGAAAGGTTAAGCTTATCAGAGAGGATTCGACAACAAATGCTCGAGACTTCGAAACGAGTCGCTTTTCGAAATCCCAAGATACTTCTTCTGGAGATATTCTGTAGTCCGGCTGGACAAAGGGCTTCGCGTGAATTTGGTTGTTCGTCGGACTGGGAAGAAAGATGGGACAGCTGTTCAAATGATCTCGTTCAAATTGGCTAGAAAACTTTGCGGACACCAGTTATCATGTAAAATGCTGATAACTGGACTGATATGGAACGGAATATAAAATCTAGGCCAAAGGCCAAAGGTCATTCTGCGCCGAAAGGGAAACTGAGAGTAAAAGCGTTTTAAAGGTGTAACGAGAGGAAAACCTCGCAGTTGGAAACAATTGTTAAGAGAGGGTGGGAAGTAAGATGGAAGAAATACAGTAGGAACGGAGCTGCAGTAAAAGGAATGAGAGGGGTTGCAGCTAGGGGCTGAAGGGACGCTGCAAAGAACCTTCAATAATGCCTACAGTGCACCACGTGAAATGCACTGACAGCACTATCCCCCTTACGGGGACCTGGATTAATAAGGTGACGGCCTATCAAATTTGCTTCACAGCTTCGTCAAGTCAAAGATAATGGACTAGAAAAAGCAGAGATAAACTATTGTTTATAACCAGGTTAAATCTAAGATAAAATATGAAGAGATACAGTAGGTTTTATAAGCCTAGTTAAGAAGAGCAGAAGAAGTGAGTCTTAAAACTCGTGTTCAAGGCTGTACAACTCTATATTGAAGACACAACAATGATAATAAATTTTCTTTTCATAAAGACTGTTTTTGCAGTAAAAATTGTCGATACTAAATGAAATTGATCCAACAAAGAAGGATGCCGAGTAAGAGGGAATACCTGATGCATTAAGAACGTATGAAAGGGAGTTATAGGTTTTTGTGTGCTTTCATTGAATCTCAAAAATTGCAGTTACCTCTTCACCCCACACCCCCTACTTTTTTTTTTTTTTTTTACAAAGGATTGTGGTTGGTAAGTCTGCACTTATTAATAAAGAATTAGATACTTCTGTCTTACACATTAATATGTAAGAACCGACTAAACATAATATAAAAATGAGATGACGCATAATAATACAAAATATACCAATTATGTATAGATGTATGTATGTATGTATATATATATACATATATATACACATACACATATGTATATGTGTGTGCATGTGTGTCTGTGTGCATGTGTCTGTGTGTGTATTTGTAGAATCTACTGGTCACTTTTTACTAGATACATATGTAATTTTATTGACCCAAATGACCTCTTAACTTCTCGATTTCTTCACACTTTGGAAACGCTTGTATGTGCGTGTGTGTGTATGTATGTATGTATGTGTCTGTAAATACTCGTATTGAATCAAAACCGATGAGTTTCACCAGCCCGATTCCCTCCCGGTGAAAGATAAATGACGGAAATCGTCCTGGAAATGACGCAAATTCTGCTCTAGTCAGCCGTCGGACGAACCAGTCAGATCTTCACAAGAGCTTTGGATCATCTGATATCATCGCCAATAAACAGATCCTTTCGCACAATGAATGTCATTAGCTTTCAAAGACGCATAATATCAGCTCTGGGCTTGAGAGGCAGACTGCCAGATAGACGGAGAGTAAAAGGAAAAAGGAGCTCTCTCTCTCTCTCTCTCTCTCTCTCTCTCTCTACACACACACACACACACATATATATATACATATAATTATATATATATATATATATATATATATATATATATATATATATATATATATATATATATATGCTGTATGTGTATGCAGATATATATATATATATATATATATATATATATATATATATATATATATATATATATATATATATATATATATATATATATATATGTATATATGTCAAGTCAACACAATAATCAGTCATTACGCTGTAATGACTGAAATTTCAGTCATCACGCGTAATGCATTTAGGGGACATTTGATCCCCAGGAGCTAGTATAAACATTTATGAAATACATTTGACCCTATATAACCCGGCGAAACAGTGCAGGTGACTCACTGTTTCGCCGTGTTTAGTTCTAGCTCCTGGGGATCAATGTCCCTATGCATTACGCGTGATGACTGAAATTTCAGTCATTACGCGTAATGACTGATTACGCATGTTGACTGTAACATATATATATATATATATATATGTGTGTGTGTGTGTGTGTGTGTGTGTGTGTATCACACACACAGACAGGCGCACACAAAGCAAAGCTGTCAGAAACGAAATGAAGAATGAAGTTTTGTATCACTGAGTCAAGGACAAAAATCCTATCGCCAAAAAAATAAAAGAAAAAAGAATATAAGTGTCATTGAGGCTCGAGCTACCGAGCAGAAGTTAAAAATTCTATTGCATAAGAAAAAAAATTAAAGCTACATAAGAAACACCATCAGTTCCCTAAGCTCTCGTGGTTCCTTATATAGTGTAAAGTCTTCATTTCAATCACACTTTGCTGTAGATTAAATCTATTTCCTCCTCAAAACCATTTCATCTACTACGCCGGAGACTTTCAGAATTCCCATCAAAATTCACTGTGCGAGCATGGCAGAATATATCCGCCGAGTTACGGAAGTTTTTTTTTTTTCCCTTTTAGAATATTCCCAGACAGATATTTCTAGCAGCCTTGAATAATTCATTTTCAGGAGGGACCCATACTTGGCTTGGCCTCGGTTCCGTATCCAGCAGCTGCTGTCTCCCCCACCTTCAGCCCCATTCTCGATATCAAGAAGAGGCTGAAGTCTGTGCTAAATTAAATTCCTCTTTTGGAACAAGTGGTATTACTTTTCGGTGTGTAGGGAGAAGCGCGAGATTCATTTTTATAATGATAAGCTACGACGTGAACGTATAATTTCGTTTTTTTTTTTTTTTTTTTTTTTTGTAGCAAGTCACCTGTAATCAAAACTTCATAAGATAAATTCAATTAACATAAATAGCGAGAAATTTGAACGGAAAATATATATCAGTGTTAATGTACAAAGTCAAGAAATATCTATCTACAATCCTCGCGATTTGTAAAAATTCATTCGTTGCTGTGTCGTAAAACTTCGCTCTGAATAAATTCATCAGTACACAGAGGCGTGATACGTTTAGATACTTTGAGTATCATTCAAGAGCTAAATCGAATGGAAATTCGTACTTTGAACGCTCCCATCGACTACTTCGAATGAGTGACTGACTAAAATCTCTGCCCGAATTAATTTTCGACTTGAAGGGACGCCAATATTTTTCAAGAGCACGGCTGCCTCGTGTATTTGAAAACAGCTCAAAAATCTATTTACTCTTAACGTTTCCTTTCGTCGGGTAGAAAAGTCCTTTTATTGCTTCTCAAACATCCAAAACATATTTGTATAAACGTACCTCAATATCCTGTGCTCTTTCAATAACCTGAAACGCGAGTACGCATAACAACTTTTATTTTTTTTTGTTTTATATTATTAAACATGGTATGTTTTGCTAAATGTATTTTTCTCTGTTTTTATATGATCACTAAGTCTCTTAATTCATTTATCATACACATTCGGTAAACTAAATGCAGTATTATTCAGAAAAGAAAAAGAGAAAGAATCAGATATTTAACAATATGAGGAAAAGAAAATTTTGAATGTACCTTTAAAGAAAGAATGAAAAACGATAAAAAGAAAGGTTGCAGCCTTGTCTCCCCAGCAAGAATACCTTAGTTCGATTCCGGTTGCACCGGAAGAATTTAGTGAGCCAGTGTTGACCTCAGCAAAGATTCGGTATCTTTTAGTGAGTCGACTGTGGTGGGTGGTAGTCATGTTGCAGAAAGGTATGGGGCTAGCAGCTTCATTGCCAAATACACGAAAGCTATATAGGTTGTGTATATTTTCATAAATACATTTCGCCTTGTTAATCAAGTATGTTACTGTGGACCTTCTGTACATAACTGAAAAGCAATTAACAGTGTTTTGTATATATATATATATATATATATATATATATATATATATATATGTGTGTGTGTGTGTGTGTGTGTGTGTGTGTGTGTGTATGTATATATGTGTATATATATATGTGTATATATATATATAAATATATATATATATATATATATATATATATATATATATATATATATATATATATATATATATATATATATATATATATATGGGTGCAGAATCACTGTATCATACTTCTCAGTTATGTACAGAAGGATCCACAGTAGTATACTTGATTAGTAAGATGAAATGTATTGATGGAAATATACACAACCCATATAGCTTTCTGTGTATTTGGTAATGATGCTGCTAACCCCATACCTTTTCTGCAACATGACTACTATCCATATATATATATATATATATATATATATATATATATATATATTATATATATATATATATATATATATATATATAATATTTATATATATATATATATATATATATATATATATATATATATATATATATATATATATATATATATATGTGTGTGTGTGTGTGTGTGTGTTATGTGTGTGTGATTGAATAAAAAATGCCATAATTATTTTAAGTTCGCCTGCATTCCTATATATGTTTTCTTCTGAGCATCATCAGATATACAAAAGACTTGAAATCTGAATATGTACATGTGTGTGCAATTTTTTTTTTTTACCAAACACAGGAATGGTAATGAATTTTTCTACCAGAGTTAATTGTATAGCACTCCCTCAGAGATTAACACAACATAAGCGTTCAGTTAGGTATGGGCAAAAGAACTCGGCTATTTTTGACCACATAAATAATCATAATCACAGGATAAACTGGAATTTGTCACATACAGTTTATAGCAGCAATTGTTGGTTCAAAAGCCAGATGGTAGAATCAACTTAAATTAAACAAAGAAATACGAAGAACCTCTCAAAAGGAGCTTGAGACTCAGATATTATAGATAAAATCTTCCTCCAACCAGTGATTAAGAAGATTAAGGAGAAATTGTCAACTGGAGTGATGTAACGGCTGACCTCTGGATCTCTTGGTATAAATGCCCCTTTTCTGTAACTTTTCTCATTCATTACCTGCCTGAAGAGAGAGACAGTTGTTCTCTGAAATATAGCATTAACTTTCTACATTTTGGTGTTTTATGGGCTCCTTTTATTAGTTAGAACAATATTCATTCCCGAGTAATTTCGTTGATGTTAAGGCAATACATATCAAATTGTTATTGCCAGTGGCCTTTTATACTGTACTTATAACTCAATTTTGACACTAAACAGTGTACTTTCTACCACGTACTAAAACAGACAAAGCTGTTGGGAATTCAAACCTTAGCCAGTACGATTAGTGTAATCACATAGATGTTGTGTGTCATTTGGTTTCCTGATGAATAATAGGACGCTGTGACCATAGTTACCCTAATACTCCGATACTCCGACTTTATTAAGAGTTCCTTTCTCAAACCAGCAAGGACTTTCCATATCTTGCCTGAATTTTATTTTGACCTCTAGTTGTATACTTTTAGTGGTGGATTATGTTATTCATGACACTCTAATCACAGTTTTCATACAATTTCCTTCTGCATGGAGCTTCTTTTGATCTTTATAATAAGGTAGGAAGCAAAATAGATTACAGCTTCATTCAATCTAAAGAAATATTGTCATAGAGGGAAAAGTAAAGACGGCACCCAATCTGATGCTTAAGTTTATCTGATCAGAGAGAGAAACACATAGGCCTAAATTGTCATTGTCCATGTACTTACATACTTGAAACTGTGTTCAGAAACTAAACGATGAACTTTCCATTGCAAACCTTTGCCAGTCTAATAATACAACACCTCGTAGACCATAGTCACCCAAATACTCTGTTTTTATTAAAGGTTCCTTTTGCAAACTGACAGGACTCTTTGCTCAGGGGCTTGCCTTATTTCGCCTGAATTTTATTTTGATTACTAAGCTTAAGCTGTGAATGGTGAATAATATTACTCATGATACACTCTTAACAGTCCTCATACATTTCCTTTCTGCATGGAATTTCATTTGGTCTTTATAATAAGGTAGGAAGAAAAACACATCATTCCCTCATTCATTCTGAAGAAATGTTGACAAAGAGCGAAAAATAAAGATGGGACCGAACCTGATGCTTAATCTCGCCTAATCACGAAGACTCAAACAGAACTAAATAAATAAATAAGTTTCTTAGAATCTTGAGTCACGGAAATGTTGCTCAAACTACCTCTGGCTGACGTGTACGACGAGGGAAGGGGAACTCTGCGGAGAGAATTCAGAATTCCGGGACACTCGTCGAATCTTGTTGGCTCCTTTGGAAATCCAATACGTGGAGGTCTCCCGATTTGTCACCACATATTTGCTTCGTGTTTCTCGAGACCTAGTCTCTCTCTCTCTCTCTCTCTCTCTCTCTCTCTCTCTCTCTCTCTCTCTCTCTCACACACACACACACACAAACACGCAACCGCCCACAGTTTTGTTTCATTGCATTTCGGGATTCTTATATCTTCAAAAACTGTATACTTTTAAATCCCTTTAATTAAGAGACTTGCCAATAAAGAAATTTATATATATGGCTGCCCCCGTAGGGGAGTAGTGCCGTCAGTGCACTTCACGTGGTGCACCGTAGGCATTACTTAAAGGGCTTTGCAGCCTCCTTTCGGCCCCTAGCTGCAACCGCTGTCATTTCTTTTGCCGTACCTCCTTTCATATAGTCTTTCTTCCACCTGACTTTCCACCCTCTCTAACAATTTATTCATTGAGCAACTGCGAGGTTTTCCTCCTGTTACACTTTCAAACCTTCTCACTATCAATTTCCCTTTCAGCGCTGAATGACCTTATAGGTCCCAGCGCTTGGCCTTTGGCCTAAATTCTATATTCTGTTCTATTCTATATACGAGTATAGCCTGATATAACACAACACTCACACACACACACACACACACACACACACACACACACATATATATATATATATATATATATATATATATATATATATATACAGTATATATATATATATATATATATATATATATATATATATATATATATATATACAGTATATATATGTATATATATATATATATATATATATATATATATATATATATATATATATATATATATATATATATATATATATATATATATATATATATTAGTGGCAAAATAATTTAATAAAGTAACAGCCGCTGTCATGTTCAACGTGTCGCTGATAAATAAAAGATGAAATTCCTGTGTAAAATAAAGGTACACATATGGTATATTACCCATCCACCCCACCCCCACATACTCCGACCTGCTTGTTCCCACACCTCTGGTGCCCCATTTAAACAACGCTTCCTTGAGTTCCTCTCTTTTTCTTCTTCTTCTTCTTCCCAGGACATAAGGAGATATTTTTCAAACGCCGAACCTTCTTCATTGTTTCCTCACGATAGAACCGCCTAAAAACCTTTATTTTTCTTTTATATTTTACTCCGTAAAAAACTATTAAGGCGACATCTGTTCCAGCCAAAGTTTTGAGAAAAATGTTATGAATTAAAAATTCTGACGCAAACTGGCATCCGCAAAAAAGCTGTCTTCTGGCTGCCTTAACTGAACAGTATTTCTAAACAAACTTGCAAAATTGAATAGAAAATAACACTCAAACTTGTATAAAATAAAAAAAGGAGAGAATTGCGATCTCTGTTTACTTTCCCTTAGACTCATCTCGAAACGGAGACCCAGAATAAATTGGTCTTCTTCTTTAGTTCCGAGTATCGGAAATGAGCGAACGCATTCAGTGGCCTTTGGATAACTGGACCAGATGGGATCTACCGTCGAGTTCTGATCGCTTCAAAGCCACTTGTGCAAATGGAATTGAAATTCAGCGAACAGCGGGATATACCTTTCTTTTTTATTGCTGCAGTAGAATGGCCCGTTCTTTATGCTAATGGAGGAATTACCATCTAAATAGTTCGTGTGTGTTTGCAAAATAAGCTGCGACAACTGGCTGCTGTTTGCTTGCCTTGCTCAGGATGTGCGCCGGGCGGGAAACTGCCTCGTTAGCGTATTTGCTTTCGTTAGCGGAGTACTTAATTACTTCGTTACCTTATACGCTTTCGTTCATTCGTGGCGGTGATCGTCAATGAAACTTCCTGTCCTGTGAAGTTCCCTTTATGTTATTTTATTATTGTTATCATTTTTCTTCCTTTTTTGGAAATTATAGAAACCGTGTAACATGCGATATCAGACATCACTGGATGCGTTCATAAGGGCAGTTTTACCTTAGATAGTCTGTTGCTTGCGTTCATAAGGTCAGTGTTGCCTTAGACAAGCTGTTGCTTACGTTTATAAGGGCAGAGTTGCCTTAAACACTGTACTGGTTGCGTTCAAAAGACCCGCGTTATTTGTAGACAAGCTCTATTCAACAACAAAAGACAAAGGTACTAAGTTATCAAAGACAATTTTATTCTAAATATTAACCTAATAATAACCCATCTTGGTTCAAGGATGCCTGCATTTGTGAACCTCTCATTTAGGAGAATCTATGATGAAAGACACTTGCTAGCTCTAGTTGTCATAATGGCTGTTCATGAAAACGTTCACTAAAGCTTCCTTGGGTGAACAGAACTTTCATAGAATCTGTTTGGAAAAAGATTGATTGTCAGGACCGCTAAGCTCTTAAGCATTTAATAGGACAATCAGCCAAATTAATTCGTTTTTTTCTTTCAAGTCCATTAAACCACATCTTCAAAAGATGAAGACTGTAAGTAGATTGGATTCGATAAGGGTATTGGATTGATAATATTTCACTTTGCATTGTTTTGCATTGTGGAATAATGAGGCGGAAAGTTTACAAGACTTAAAATACCAAAGCAACAGTGTAAAAGGATGATGGACTTTCAGCTAGTTATATGATATTCAGTTTTTATCATTATATGAATCTTTGCTAAACACGGATATGCATTTAATTTCGATTACTATCTAGGTCATTCTTAGCATGAAAACTCAAAATATCTACACTAAACTAGAATTTTCGGTCTAGAAATACACTATTCATACATTGAACCTTAAAAATGTATTGTGCTACAGTTCTCTCTCTCTCTCTCTCTCTCTCTCTCTCTCTCTCTCTCTCTCTCTCTCTCTCTCTCTCTCTCTATCGTAAAATAGATACATATAATGTTTATAGCCTAACTTGACCCTATTTTTACTTCCCATTAACATTTATAATTCTGTCATATTTTTGTTAGCCCAGGCAACGTTACGCCATTTTCCGTACCACAGATCCCTGCGGTAGACTCTAGAAGCCATTCTTTTTTATAAGCTCAAGGATTTAGTAGATCCAGCCACTATGGCGAACCACTCCCAAGCTTTTTGTCTTCTTAAATCTCCGGTCACTTGTTTGGACTATATAAGGTTTCAGGCCTTCCTCTACACGGAATATGTTCTCTCTCTCTCTCTCTCTCTCTCTCTCTCTCTCTCTCTCTCTCTCTCTCTCTCTCTCTTCTTCATAGTTTGTCATTTACATTTCAGTAATTATATTACTAAGTTTTCTCCTAATTTTTTTTTATTCTTTATTTTGATGTTATTTTTTTTCTAATTCGTTGGAGTTTATTTTGGACTGGTGAGATGGATTGCGTAATATATCTATTCACTTATCCGTATGATAAACAAGTATAAAACCAAATGTCACTTTTTTGAAAATCATGAAGAATATTCCGTTATAGACAGTTTCTGAAATTCTGTTCTTTACCTAATACTGACTAAGTTCGTTTTAAAATGGAAATTAATTATTACTTGTGTCTCTATTCTGTGAAGATTCACAAAGCCAAAATTTATGGTGTTAATATGATTATGACTATTGTCCTCATTATAAAAACATTCACAAAGGCCAAAGTGTTTAAAGAGAGTGATTACCTCCATGTCATTGTTATGCAGATCTTGACAAAGCCAGATCTTAAAAAGGAAACTGAGTATTACAATTGCCATCATTATCAACATAACCAGAGAACATATTTAATGAACTGAGGTTTAAAATGAAAGTCACTTTTACAACTGATATCATCATATGTGTATCCCCGAGACGAGATATCATGATGGAAACACTTATCACCAAAGTCATCGTGAAATATTCCGTGACCTGACCGAGGCCAAGGTCAACCTTGGGAACCTTGCTCTGAATACAAATATAGGCGCATATATGTCCTCGTTGCTTTCAACGCGTCTATATTTTTCCATCATTTGTTTAGAGGACCTTTATGTACTGACCTTCCTTTGAAAGTCCTTAACCCTAAGACGTTCGGCGCCTCAACAACGTCAGAAAAGCGGCGTTTTTATGTCCATCGTTGTGTGCTGAGACATTCCATCAAGGCTCCTTTTTCGCTTTATTTTTTTAGTGTTTCTGTTCATTTCCTTTTTATTCTCTCACTTCCATTCTCTTTGTTTTGTTGTACTTTTCGTTCTCTCGTCATCTTTTCACTTGCAGTACCCCACTTCGTTCCCTCTTCTCTTTTCTTCTCTAGTTTCCCGTTTTTCTCTTCGCTTCCTTATGCCCCATATTTTCTTGCTATAATAATTTCCGTGTAACTTTTCATTTTGTGCAAAATTTTCCCTTTACCTTTTCCTTTTTTAGTTTTCTGTAAAAGGAAATTATTGTGCCTGCTTTGTCTGTCCGTCCGCACTTTTTCTGTCCGCCCTCAGATCTTAAAAACTACTGAGGCTAGAGGGCTGCAAATTGGTATGCTGATCATCCACCCTCCACTCATCAGACATACCAAATTGCAGCCCTCTAGCCTCAGTAGTTTTTATTTTATTTAAGGTTAAAGTTAGCCATAATCGTGCATCTGGCAACGATTTAGGACAGGCCACCACCGGCCGGTGGTTAAAGCTTCATGGGCCGCTGCTCATACAGCATTATACCGAGACCACCGAAAGATAGATCTATTTTCGGTGGCCTTGATTATACGCTGCAGCGGCTTTATTCGACTGAGCCGAAGAAACTTCGGCGCATTTTTTACTTGTTTTCTTCTGTTTCCTTGCTTCCTAAAGATATTGCCTACCAGTTTGGTCATTATCAATTCAAAGGATCTCTCTCTCTCTCTCTCTCTCTCTCTCTCTCTCTCTCTCTCTCTCGTGACCGTCTCTATCTAGTAGGATCAGAGCGGAGTCCTTTGATATCAGGGAACATTGTTCGAATTAAGGACGGGAGCCATTTCAGCCCAGAGGCTCTCCTTTTCCCAGGCAGATTCTCCTTACCCAGTCTTTCCTGTTTCAAGAGGATCACAGGCCTCTTCAGGAATGTTTTTCTTCTGAGGGCGGCCTCGGAGAATAGTTTGCTTACAGCGGAAGCGAATAAAGAACCCTAAAAAACGCAGTAATACCATTCCTTGAACTGGATGTCGAAAGGAATAATTAAAGTATGTAGTTCTTGGAGCAGATAGGAACCCCAACCATAGAATAGTTCAATATTCTCGTGATTTCAGTAAGAATATGCTAATTATTTTTACGGATAAGAGACCTAAAAAAATTATTATCTTGGAGTTGTCGCCAGTCATGAATGTTAATCTTAAGCTCCAATGAAAAAATCTTATCCAAAAACAAAGGATATTGTATTCAGTTCCGATGCTTTTCTTGAATAATCGACCTCAACACTGTATTTCATCAAGTAATGGTCTCTAAGAAATGTCGTAGTACAATGTAAAAAAAAAAAAGCCAATACAGAAATTTAAGAACTTCATTTATTGTATGTGTTTAACCATCTAATTTAAGGAGAAATCTATCAGAAGCATAAGTCTTCTTACAGTCCTATAACAATCCAGCAAGAGAGAGAGAGAGAGAGAGAGAGAGAGAGAGAGAGAGAGAGAGAGAGAGAGATACATACAGAGAGAGAGAGAGACATACATACATACATACATACATACATATATATATATATATATATATATATATATATATATATATATATATATATATATATATATATATAATTTTTGAAGACAAACAAACAATTGGTATGGTATGGGGGTATGGGTATGGGTATGGTACAGATATGGGTATGGGTATGGTACGGATATGGGTATGGGTATTGGTATGGGTATGGTATGGGTAAGCCATGGATATAGGTATAGGTATGGGTATGGTACGGATATGGGTATGGGTATCGGTATGGGTATGGTATGGGTAAGCTATGGATATAGGTATAGGTATGGGTATGGTACGGATATGGGTATGGATATGGGTATAGATATGGGTATGGGTGTGGAACGGATATGAGTATTGGTATGGGTATGGGTATAGGTATGGGTATGGTACAGATATGGGTCTGGGTATGGCATAGATATGGGTATGGGTATGGGTATCGGTATGGGTATGGTATGGGTAATGCTATGGATATAGGTATAGGTATGGGTATGGTACGGATATGGGTATGGATATGGGTATGGGTGTGGAACGGATATGAGTATTGGTATGGGTATGGGTATAGGTATGGGTATGGTACAGATATGGGTATGGGTATGGTACGGATATGGGTATGGGTATGGGTATTGGTATGGGTATGGTACGGGTAATGCTATGGAGATAGGTATAGGTATGGGTATGGTACGGATGTGGGTATGGATATGGGTATGGGTGTGGAACGGATATGAGTATTGGTATGGGTATGGGCATAGGTATGCGTATAGGTATTATATGGGTATGGGTATGATACAGATGTGAGTATAGGTACGGGGTATGAGAACTAGGAAATGCGAGCGACAGCGAGCATCTGCTGGTATGTCTGTATGTATATGTATATATATATATATATATATATATATATATATATATATATATATGTGTGTGTGTGTGTGTGTGTGTATATGTATATATATATATATATATATATATATATATATATATATATATATATATATATATATATATATATATATATATATATATATATATATAATCTCGGAAGGAAATAAACAATGGGCGTTCCGTCTCACCAAAGTTGAAGGCAATTTGTGGTTCGTCTGAAGTCTGAAGCTGAAGCCGAAGACTTACCCACTGGACCTCATTGCTCTGGACTTGAAGTCCAGCCGGACTTCTTTGAAGTGGTGCTTCCTTCGGCCCTTTCTAATTAAATTAGTTAAAGTAACCTGTTCAATGGACGTTGAGAGAGAGAGAGAGAGAGAGAGAGAGAGAGAGAGAGAGAGAGAGAGAGAGAGAGAGAGAGAGAGAGAGATATAATACAATACAGTAGTTTACTTTTCACTATCCAAGGGAAGAAGAAAGGCAAGATTTCTCAGAAGATTGAATAGTTTATTGAACTTTAGCGCGAGTGATTGTTTTCAGAGCATTCAGTAATACTTGAGGGGTGTCTTCGAAAGAGAACAGAAATAGTCTTTTCTTACCAATAGAATTCAATAGTGAATAAAGGTTTCATGATAACTTTTACCGTTCAATGAAAAAACTCAGTAGGTACCTGGCGCATGTGTATAAATACATACATACGTACATGCTGTACATACATACATATATATATATATATATATATATATATATATATATACATACATACTTTACATATATGTGCATATGTATGTATACGTATATATACATATATAACATGTGTATGTTTATTTCATTGGTAAATCTGATAGTTTAGACTCATTTGGATTTTTATATATTCCTGCTCAAAATTTCGAAAATTCATAATTTTTCGAGCAGTGACATTGTTTTATTGCAAAAAGGTTTAGTTTTCAGATTTGCGTTGCAACTGGAGATAACTTTGTAATCTCTTATGCTGTTTCATTCCAGTCCACAACAATCATAATGCTAGATTTTCCATCATTTCTAGTTAAAAATAACATGAATGTTTCAGATACAGTTTTTCATATGATGTGTTTTTCTTGGTTGGCAGAGGCTTTAAAGTATGGTTTTATAAATAGGCTGAAGTGTTCATTTTGATTTTGAAATTGTTTATATTAAAAATTGAATTAATTAATTATTCTTAAGACTATTTACTTTCTAATCTCTAAAACTTAACACCTGAAAAGTAAATAGATTACCTCGTTTTCTGGTAATACGTCCCATCCTTTAATATGGTATTACTGCCCCTTCCTTCATTTTCTGTTTTTGCTTGCTTTTATTTAACCTGATTTCAGTGTCTGTCTGTCTGTCTGTCTGTTTGGGTAAAAAATGTAACTCACTTTTCGACCTGTTCCTTTCGTCCGATGGACGTGAAATTTTGCATTGGTTACTTAATCCCAGGGAGAATACAACCTTACTTGATCAGTAGGTCAGCAGTGACCTCTAGTGACCCTACAGTGACCTCTCCCAGTACCTCAGGATTTGTATGAAACTCTTCGGATTTTTCATACCTTCTTTGACTGGTTAGAATAAGCTAATAACTCTACGGATTTTTCAAGCCTTATTTGACTCGACAGGATATCGCGTTCAATTTCGTTAGCTACAATCATAAATCGATTACAATTTCTGTCAAAACTGAAAAGTATAAATTAAAAAAATATATTAAAAAAATTTCAAAACACGCTTTTATTAAAATGCACTACAAAGTCAAAACTAATTTTTTGAGACACACCAGGACTTTCTTACAATTAATCATATGTACAAAAATAAAAGCGTGGGCGCCAAACATGGAAGGAAATGCTACAAGAAAAGAAATATATATTTTTTTATTTCTTGTAGCATTTCCTGCCATGTTTGGCGCCGACGCTTTTATTTTTGTAGACATGATTAATTGTATGAAAATCCTGGTGTGTCTCAAAAAAATTTTGTACTTTTTAGTGCATTTTAATAAAAGCGTGTTTTAAGAAAATTTATATTTTTTTTTATTACCATGCTCATATTTTAATTTCTATTAATTGCCAATTTTGAACGTCTTGGTTGGTTGTTACAAGATGTCCACGCCAAGTTTCTTAATTCCTCATTACCTTAGCATCACATGGGAGGCGTCTAACTACAAGGATATATTGGTGGCTTCGCATATACCTAATTACCCCGGCGACGTTAATCAACAAAAGTTGCCTAAAACAATATTCGATAACATTACAACTCTCGCCAAATATCGGATTGAAAATAGATTTACCTTGTTAAGCCAATCTCTACCTTGTCTCCACACCTGGGGGAAAACCTTCCACAACCCCCCACCCCCATTCCTCCATTCTATTTGGTCCCAAAATCAGGAAAGGAAAATAGTGTGAAAAAATAGGAAGAGGAAAATTGTCGGATTTACTCTTGTTGAAACTTGTGAAATTCGTTACTCAAGTTAGGCAGAGATCAATAGAGACCCCTCTGATGGGTGGTAACCACAGCTGGTTGGCCCCCCTCGGCCCCCATCCGAAAAAATGGACCTTCAAACTCTCCTTGTACCCCCAGACAGCACATCCCAATCCCCCCTTTTGCCAAAGATATCTCGGAAAGTGAGGTTTCCCACACGTCGAGTCCTTTCCAGGACAGAAGGAAGAAGACACGACTGCTAAGGTTTCTTCTTCTTCTTCTTATTCTTCTTCTTCTTCTTCTTCTTCTTCTTCTTCTTCTTCTTCTTCTTCTTTTGGAGGTTTCGGAGTTACTGGACGAGAAAGACTGACTTTGCAGTTTTTTTAACATGATGTTCGGATGTTTCCCTTGACGTTTATACATCATCCTTCAGCCGAACTGTTCGTTTCTGTTTTATTTATGTTTTGATAATCATGTCTGTTTTTCTTTCATTAATTTTGACAACAGTTTTGTTTTATTCTATTATATACACAACTGCTATTTTGATTTTTATGGTTCAACGTAAGTGCCTGCTTATTGGCCTGCACAGGCGCGTCTGTCTGTTCTATTAATTTTTGTATTTCCTCTTTTCAGTCTGTTAGTGGATGAGGTTATTAATAAGTATGTATATGGTCTTTGTGTTTCCGTTTTTTGCATCATCCATTAATAACCTATGCTGAAGTTTTGCGCGTTTACATATTTATGCTTCTTTTATCTGTTGATTTAGATTTATGTGTGTATATACGTATATATTTATATATCTTAAGTCTCTTAAAACTATATTATGCAGGGTCAGTCTTTGTGCATATGTCCGTGCATGAATATTTACACCTTCCCGAAAACAGCTGATGTCCTTGGCTGTCTTCGCGTGCGTTTGTCACAGAGAGAGAGAGAGAGAGAGAGAGAGAGAGAGAGAGAAAGAACTTGGATCCACTTATGGAAACTGTATGCTACGTGATCAAGCATGGATTGTATCTAATTTGAAGAAAACTCGTGTTTAAGCCTGGAAACAAAATGTGTCTAATCCTCCAGCTGAAGACCATAATCTAAATCTTTCCTTCTTGGCTTTATGGCGTCTGCTCCATGCCTGCAGCAGCCCAATTAAAGGCTCGACGTCTTTATTCCTGCCTCCCACAAGAAGTTTATAAAGTCCAGTCACGTCCTGCCACCTGTTTCTTGAACGACCGTATCCTGAAAAAAAAAATCCGTCTTCATAACAGTGTAATTGTCCTTCTCCTCCTTCTTCTTCTTCTTTTGAATGAAGGGGAGAATGAAGAAGGTGCTGGCATTGTGTTACAGTAATTTGGGTTCTTGACATAACGTGCGTCTTCTTTTTCTCTTTTCGCCTTTCTTTTATATAAGAACATAATGTTGTGTAACGTCAATATTCGAGTATTGCAGTTGTTGTGTGTTTTGTGTTACACTTTGTCATGTTTCACCTGACATTTAATCGTACAACTATCTATAGAGAAATGTTTATTAGCATGTGCTTTTATACACACACGCTCACATAATATATATATATATATATATATATATATATATATATATATATATATATATATATATATACAGATATATATATATATATATATATATATATATATATATATATATATATATATATATATATATATATATTATATTTGTACTTAGCGAAACGTTGTCGTTCCTTATGAATATATTTAAACTGCATTGGGTTTTAGAAGTAAACCGGAGTATTATTGTGTTTCTTTCGAAGAGATATCTGCGAAATTCTGTTCATATCATCTGATTTTCATTTTCTCTCTCTCTCTCTCTCTCTCTCTCTCTCCTCTCTCTCTCTCTCTCTCTCTCTCTCTCTCTCTGTCAGTCTATATGACTTAGCAACGAAGCATTTTTTTCATTCCCGAACACGTTCACTATTTTCTATTGGAAGCAACTGAAAAGCAAGGATATATTTACCTTCCGGAAGTTTCCATAAGTATTTATTAACGGCGATTTACTCTCTCTCTCTCTCTCTCTCTCTCTCTCTCTCTCTCTCTCTCTCTCTCTCTCTCGATGTTAATTTGAGCTTCATCACTTCTTCTGGTGCTGGACGGAAGAAGGTCAACCATGCCCCTCCATCTGGTTCCCATCTGGTGATGGAATTGCTCCTGATGGGTCTCTGGAACTCCAACCCCCTTCCTTACCCCATATCTCTCCTCCCCTTCCTCCTTCCCCTGTGCTTCCCAGCGACAGAAAGCCAAAAACAAAAGCTGTTGACCTTGGGAAGTGAACACGAATGACTGACGGCAGGGAGATGTGTCAGGGGAGAGAAGCACTAAGCCAAGAATTGGCGAAAGGGACATAAAAAAAAAACCGAGTTTCGAATCATCATTAATAATATTGTTGCCGGAACCAAAATGTTACTGGGGTCTGATATAGATGAGGACGTCAGTAGTTAGAGGTATAGGATTATAGAAAATAGATTAGCAAAAGGTAAAAATATTCGTTGAATATCATGCTTGAAACTGAAGAATTAACGTAAGTTCTGAACGTTAAAAAAATGGGTTTTCATTTCATGCAACCTTTGCTGGTTGCAGTAAAGAGAAAATTTATTTTATTTTTGAATGAATGGCTGAAAAACTACTAATTGAAAAATGATCTTATAAAAATCGGATATAGTGCTCCGGACTCGAAACCCAATTGATTCTACGAGAGCAAAATAAAAGTATAAAGAAAATAGCAACTAAAAAAGTGACTGGAAGTCGCAATGCTAAATTGATGTTAGTCTCCCTCTATTCCCTTATTTTCTGAATTGAATTATGACTATCAATATTTAATATCAATATTTACCTCTTTATGAGAACTAAAACTAGAGGATAAAGCTCGATTATGACTGTTTTTCCCCCCAAAAAATAATGCGATCAAGGGATGATAGAGGCTGCGGTGCGTAATGCTAATGGATTTTGTTTAATGTGATTACCTATGGGAGCTCTGGGCTGTTTCGATTAATGCGTTTGCTCTGTTTTCGCGATTCGGCCGCTGAGGGAAACTGATTCTGCTTTTTTCTGAGATTTCTGTTGGTTGGCGGTATCAGAACATTTTACAGAATTCTTGTGGGTTCAGAGGTTTGCTGAACTGTCCTTATCAACTGCCTGACAATGGCTTGAACGAAACAGTTTCCCACTGCAGTCTGAGACTGCAGTCTGAATACCAACCCTTATCAGTCCCCCCTACCTTTGCAAAAGACATAACTTATAAAAAGATAAAAGTGGTACAGCTGATCAGTAACAATGGAGTACAACAGATCAGTAGCATACGACAAGCATTACAGTGGATCAGTAGCAAGAGAATGCTGCACATCTGATCAGTGGTATGACATACACACTGAAAAGTAAGCTTTTTATCGTCCTCGATGTCAGTATTCACTTCTTGCGCTGTTTCCAGTTTATCTCTCTCTCTCTCTCTCTCTCTCTCTCTCTCTCTCTCTCTCTCTCTCTCTCTCTCTAAATCTGAATACGAACGCAAGCCTCCACTCTTCAGTTATTGCAAATTGCCTGTAAAAGAAAGGTAAATAAATGTCCCTGCCTAGGGAAGAGAGGCTGGAATCCAGCCAAGTGACCCAAATCATTCATAATCCTCTGAGCAGTTGAACTCATATTTGCTTTAAGGACCAAATTTTGTCTTCAATTATTTATGAAAAAATAAAGCTAGTGCCGAGTGCCATATAATTTCACTTGGCTTGCCTTATCGTGATAGATTTAAAGATAATGAAATTATGTAACATGCAACTTGGACACGAACTTCAGAATGTTGTCCAGTTGTAAAGGCAAAGAGGTCCTCCTTGGTTCCATCCTTACTGTCGCATTTAAATAAATCCCAGGAACTTTCTCTCTGCGTTCTGTAAAAATCGCAGAACTACTGGCACGGCTTATATTCTGTGCAATGGTCTTCCTGGTTGCATTTCAACCGTCGGAGTAAAGGTTTAAGAGCAGGAGCCCGTGCTGGCATAAAGCCAACTTGATCTACATATTGCAAAAAGTCCCCATGTATATATACATATATATATACACTATCTATATATATATATATATATATATATATATATATATATATATATATATATATATATATATATATATATATATATACAAAGGAAGAGAAACCTATTTGTGTACCCAATGATTGAAGGTGGGTGGGCTTAGCTGAAGCCGCGGGTATATTTAGCCGAGCCCTGAGATGAGAGGAATGACTGTCGCTTATCAAAAGGAGACTTTGGAAAACCTCCTTCACTTTTCCATTCGGCTCTTTCAGGCCTCCAACCCTTGTGGCATAACGAAGCTGAGGCAAT
>NC_089763.1:18843494-18863494 GCF_040412425.1 Macrobrachium rosenbergii | reverse complement strand
ATTCTAGTTAGCGATCAGAACCAGTCTTGATTACACACACACACACACAATATATATATATATATATATATATATATATATATATATATATATATATATATATATATATATATATATAGTGTGTGTGTGTGTATCCATATATGTGGATGTGTACTTGTGTGTTTGTGTATATTTAGTCTTTGTATACGAATTTGTGTTCGGGTTTGTTATATCAACGCTATTGCTTGTAACATATTTAGTGCTCCACAAATATTATAAATATCATTGGAAATTAATTTTCATTTAAATTTATTCAAAATCTTCCTGTGAAAACCTTTTCCATGAAAGGCCATCAGAGCCCCTGTATTTATTTATCTATTAATTTATGAATCCGTTGTATTTTTAAAACAAAAATTCACAGAATTTTTATGACACGTTTCATAAATCTCTATAAACTCTTGTAAATTTGATTAAATCACGGTTTAAATTTTCATTCTCTCTCTCTCTCTCTCTCTCTCTCTCTCTCTCTCTCTCTCTCTCTCTCTCTCTCTCTCTCTCTCTGGTTTAATTAGAGCGTAATTACTACTTCTGCTACGGACGGAAGAGGGTCATTACCACACCTCCATCTGAGGTTCCATCTGCTGATTGAATTACCAGTGGCAGGCGTCGGATGGACGTCCACAGACACTTTTTTTCTTTTTCTTTTTCTTTTTTTTGTCCGCCGCCGCTTTTGTTGCTGACAGAACGCCAAAACTGGCGACAGAATCCCTTGGGAATGAAAGCACCAGATGATGAACGAGGGAATAACGGAGGGAATTGGAATTTGGAATTTTTGAGAGTCGAGTATTTTGGGAATTCCTTCACCGGTTGAGGGGCGTAGCAGAGTACAGGGTTACCTGAGTGGTTTGATTTGTAGTGGAATTAATCCTGTGGCGAAGGTAAAAAGTATTTGAGCAATAGATGGTGGAAAGGAAGGCCTCCATATATTTTTTTGTACTGCCTATTTCTACCATTTCATCTCTGCACTTAGCATTTCTGTTTGATTTGTCTGCCGTCTTTTTATATAAATTTTCGTCATTTACTATTATTTCATAAAGAAATAATAACAAAACTGTTTAGCTTACTTATTACTAAATCAAATAGCTTACTTATTTATATTGAAAACTATTTAGCTTACTTATTACTAAACCAAATAGCTTACTTATTTATATTCAAAACTATTTAGCTTACTTATTACTAAACCAAATAGCTTACTTATTTATATTCAAAACTATTTAGCTTACTTATTACTAAAACAAATAACTTACTTAATTATATTCAAAACTATTTAGCTTACTTATTACTAAAACAAATAGCTTACTTATTTATATTCAAAACTACTTAGCTTACTTACTACTAAACCAAATAGCTTACTTATTTATATTCAGGTTAGTAATTACATTTTGCTGTATGGTAGCGCAGATGAAATAGCATAGACGCCAGTAGGAAAGGTGGTTCAAGAAATAGGTCAGTACGATTTGTAGCCAGAGCAGAAACTCTAAAAAAATATGTCTTCAGCAATACACAAACAGCCCGGAAAATTGCCAACCTTTTGAGAGAGAAAACAATAGCTAGTTATTTTTAGAAAGGCGTTACTAATTAGTTCCTTGTAAGACTTTTCGCTGTTGTTTCTCGTCAAGAAAGTTGTTTTGTTTTTTATTTTCATTGTTCTGCCCCTCCTCACTTTTTGCTGTCCACACTTATTCTGTCCGCAGTTTTTCTGTCCGCCCTCAGATCTTAAAAACTACTGAGGCTAGACAGCTGCAAATTGGTATGTTGATCATCCGCCTTCCAATCATCAAACATACCAAATTGCAGCCCTCTATCCTTAGTAGTGTTTATTTTATTTAAGGTTAAAGTTAGCCATAATCGTGCTTATGGAAACGGGATAGGATAGGCCACCACCGGACCATGGTTAAAGTTTCACGGGCCGCGGCTCATACAGCATCATACCGAGACCACCGAAAGACGGATCTATTTTCGGTGGCCTTGAATAAACGCTGTAGCGGCTGTACAGAAAACTCGATTGCGCCGAAGAAACTTCGGCGCATGTTTTGCTTGTTTGCTTTTGTTGAGAGGCTCGGCGTATTATGAAACCGTGGAATTTCGAAAGCGAGAGAATTAGATAATTATAGATGACACATTTTCTCTTTACTTCAGAATCTCAGTTTAGTGAGTCTGGGCTTTAGTTCTCGTTTTGTTCTTTGAAAGCTGTGAAAACAAAAGTTTCTTGAAACAATGTAGTCATTAGAGTAACTTAAAAACCTCTCTAGAGGTTTTGAGAGACTTTCCAATGAACAAAATATTGATGGGATCAAAACTGGCTTAGGTGTGTGTGTGTATGTGTGTTTACGTGTGTTTGTATGTTTGCATTTGTGCGTGTAAAACGATTAAAAAAGTAAGCCTATTTCGGGATAAACCATTTTGTTACGTCTCTCTCTCTCTCTCTCTCTCTCTCTCTCTCTCTCTCTCTCTCTCTCTCTTTGCATGATTGAGCGAACCCATAAGTGATCTTTTTTCAGCACCTCAGCTCGCGCAAAACTCGACTCAGAAAAATAAGGATCAAAGAAAACTGTCCTCTTTGACGCAGGAATCTCTTTCGCACTTCGAAGGAAATTAAAGAAGAGAGAGAGAGAGAGAGAGAGAGAGAGAGAGAGAGAGAGAGAGAGAGATTTTAACCTCCATATCTTTTTTTTTTTTTTCGTGCTAGCAAGCTCAACAGGGCCACTGGAATCGCTAAAGAAACAAGTAAAAAGTGCGCCGAAGTTTCTTCGGAGCAATCGAGTTTTCTGTACATCGTATAATTAAGGCCACCGAAAATGCATCTATCTTTCGGTGGTCTCGGTATAATGCTGTATAAGCCGCGACCCATGAATCTTTAACTACCGCCCGGTGGTGGCCTGTCCTATATCGTTGCCAGATGCACGATTATGGCTAACTTTAACATTAAATAAAATAAAAACTACTGAGGCTAGAGGGCTGCAGTTTGGTATGTTTGATGATTGGAGGGTGGATGGTCAACATACCAATTTGCAGCCCTCTATCCTCAGTAGTTTTTATGACCTGAGGGTGGACAGAAAAAGTGCGGACGGACAGACAAAGTCGGCACAATAGTTTTCTTTTACAGAAAGCTAAAATGGGAAGACTTCACCATATCTTTGAATTTTTTAAGGTCTAGTACCTTCGTAGTCTAGTAACATTTAGCGAGAGGAAACTTATTTATTCGTTTATCTATGCAAAGTTTGCCAAACTCTCTCTCTCTCTCTCTCTCTCTCTCTCTCTCTCTCTCTCTCTGTATAAATATATACTGTATGTATATATATATATATATATATATATATATATATATATATATATATATATATATATATATATATATATATATATATATACATATATATATATATACATATACATATATATATATATATATATATATACATATATATATACATATATATATACACATATATATATATATATATATATATATATATATATATATATATATATATATATATATATAAACTCTAAACATAATTTTCAGAGCGGATCACGTGATCACGATCCTCTCACATTCACGGTCAGTATCATCCCCTTAGGAGCTTTTGTGCTCATATTTTACGATCGTCCATGAATTATTATAAAGGGCCCTTGGCAATATCAAAAGGGAAAAGGGAGTATCTGTACGCTCTTCGTATGAAGCTTTGATCGTAAATAACGCCTACTTAATATAATAATAATATATGAATTACTCTGCAAACGGCGGATTATCCTTTCATGAGGCTTAAAGAATGCTTAAACCAGCATTCAGGTGTTTTTCGCTTCTCAGAGGAGGTATTTAATGTATTAGTTTGGGTTCATCTGTCTGTCTGTCTGTTAGCGCTTATGCATGTCTGCCTATCTTTGGCATTACGTGTTTGCTTGTTTGCCTGTTTGTCTGTCAAGGTATCAGTCTATGTTGAGTTTCCCAGCGTCTGCATACGTGTCTGTTGGCCCGTCTGCCTGTGAGTCAGTACATCTGTGCTTTTTTTTGTCTTTCTGTCTACATGCTTGCTTGTTTGCCTGCCTGTTATTATGCGTGCTTGCCTGTCTGTTTCACCGTCCGTCTGTCAAACGAATGATTACACTCCTCAAGTAGTCACTCGTTCCAAGGAACAGGTGATTCGATTTGGACGTTTACCTGCGTCTGGATTTTATGCCAAAAGAGTTTTATAGCTTCATTTATTATTTGGTTATTGGTCTGTATCTCATGGAAACGGAACGGCAAGTTCCCGGTCTTTGTGGATAATTCTTGATTTAACAACAGTGTTTTCATTTATAATCGCTTGGGTTCATGAACATTGGACAATTGACCTTCATTCTGGAATATTCTAATGCCACCCGTAATAAGGATATATATTCAAGCGATTACGAATCATATCACTGTTGATAAATTGGGAATTACATCCTGTCTTTGCTCACTTGGAAAGCATGCACGGCAGATGTTGATATTACTGCTATCGTTTCGTTATGTGAGTCATAAAAGAAAGCAATTAGATAATTTTATCAATAATATTTCGCTCCATGGCGCATTTGGGTTCTGTGATCATTATTATACCTTTCAAAAATAAATGCATCAGTTTTAATGAAATGTGACTCACCCAAACGCCATAATTTGCTGATATAGTTTTTTTTTAAGTGAAATATGTTCGCTCAGTGATGCAGTACTTTTAAAACAATGCAAATTATGACACTAAAAATATTTTTATATCTGCATTAAAATTGTTCATTATGTCATTTCTCTCGTTACGTTAAAATTATGGCCCGGCCACAATTAAAAATCTGCATCGTCCATTTTATTCACCAAATGCTTCGTTTAGTTTAATTTTATCTCTGCTCTACATAAAAGCAACAGCAGTGTCGTCAAAATTGGATTAATTAACACAGGATGTAAGTTCTGATTCATTTCAGCTTTCCAGCTGAAGGTACTTTACACTTCCCCGGTTTTGAATTAATTGTATTTTCGGCGCCGAACAATATGCAGCAGATGCTGTCTCTCAGGAATAATGAAGCACAAAGTGATTAATCTAAGTCTACATCGTGTCGCCTCTATATTATGATGATTAGATTTTATAGGTCATTAGTTCTTTTTGATCGTAGTTCACTAACTTTCCATTTACCTGAATTGAAAAAACCGATACCTGTCTCACGTAACATTAAAAGTTCTCTGTAGAAGATCTCAGGCTGGACAATATTCTTTCGAACTTTCATCTGGAAAAAGAAGCCAAAGAATTTCTGAGAATTTATGGTGTGTCCAAGTCCCCTCTTAAGAGACTCTCCAAATTTGATAATTTAATGGAGGAGAAAATAAGATCATAAAAAGCATTTATTCGAATACTTCACAGGTACTAAATAAAGGCCTAAGAAAGTCAAAATATCACAAAATAGCTCCAGACTGAGTTGTTCCGTCATGATGAATCAGCTGTTTGCTTTGAGACCTGAACACATTGAATAGAACAGAATAAAATAATTAAAGAAATTTGTTTATCTCTGTTGGCAGTTTAAACTTTCATGAAATCAACTGGACTGTGGAACAGTCTCTCTGAGGATGTCGGGCAATTGGAACTTCAGAAGTTCAATCGAAGATGCAACGCATTACTACCCTAATACAATTCTCCTTGTATTTTAATAGTTTATCTGCATTTTTATTTATTTATGTAATAATTTGTTAATCTACCTTTTTTTTAATAATTGCTCTCCTCGTTCTGCATTTCCTATTACCTTCTGTTACTTCTTGCGAATGGGCACCATATTCTTTGGAAGCTTGAATTTCAAGTCAGTGGCTCTGTGGGCTTGTTCCATATGAATGGAGTTCATCTTAATAATAATAATAATAATAATAATAATAATAATAATAATAATAATAATAATAATAATAATAATAATTTAATTCAACCCCAACTGGCATCACGGAATAGACGAATTTTCTGGATACAGTAACTTGTATTAAACCGAATGTTAGGAAGGGTTTAGAGAAGTTTTTAATCTATAACACTGTTATTGCATCTGCTTATTACAACGAGCGGTAGACAGTTATTTTAACTATACTTACATCCACATTTTCAACCCTCTCCTTTTAAAACTTTAATGTATTATCAGTTTTACTTCGAGCAGGTAATGATAAGGTATACCTCCAGCCACTCTTCTCCTGAAAATACTTTTCAAAATAATTCATTAACTAACATACTGTAAAAAAAAAATAACAGTTTGCATATGGTTATGGTGACGAAGAATTTACAGAATTATATATAAGCTTTGATATTCATCATAAAATTAATTGGTGATGTCGATAATAAATGCGAGCATGGCGTGGCTTAAATAAATCTATAATACCTCCAGTAAGTGGAGCATGGAATTTCCATAGGCAAAATGCTCAAAGCTCAATAAGGTCAGTGCTGACGTCATCAGACGAAAGAATTTGTTTGCATTGCATTGGGCCTTGGTTTCCCATAGACTCTATGACAGCATTCTCTCTCTCTCTCTCTCTCTCTCTCTCTCTCTTGTACATGGATGCGTATATAAAATGCATACATATCAATGCATAGTCAATCTTCCTTTTTATATTTAGGAAAGTGCATTAGATTTTACGGTTTTTCCTTCTCTCTCTCTCTCTCTCTCTCTCTCTCTCTCTCTCTCTCTCTCTCTCTCTCTCTCTCTCTCTCTCTCTCTCTCTCTCTCTCTCTTTGTACATGAATGCGTATGCAGATTGCTTTCATATCAATGCATACTCTAATCTTTATTTTATATTTAGAAAAATCCATTAGATTTTCCATTTTTCTCACAAATAATTAATGCTTATCTTTTCTCTCTCTCTCTCGCTTTGTACATGGATGCGTACACAGATTGCATTCATACCAATGCATACTGTAATCTTTATTTTATATTTAGAAAAATCCATTAGATTTTCCGATTTCTCACAAATAATTAATGCTTATCTTTCTCTCTCTCTCTCGCTTTGTACATGGATGCGTAATTAATATTGCATACTCTAATCTTTATTTTATAATTAGAAAATGCATTAGTTTCTTCCCTTTTTCTCCCCAAGTGATTAATGTTTATCTCTCTCTCTCTCTCTCTCTCTCTCTCTCTCTCTCTCTCTCTCTCTCTTTAATGTTATTCCTATTCCCATATAATAAATCGTTGTGTTGTCTGTTCTTCAGGAACATTTAACCGACAAGTAAACAAAACTTGTCTTCATTCACACAGACATCATTTTGCCCTCACACGTGTCTGCTATTTACCTTTGTCCTTCATTCATGAGATCCTCATTTTCACCTTTTCCTTAAGAATAGATTAATAAGGATTCCGGGGATAAGGTAATAAAAGCGATTAGGATTCCAGGAATCCTACAGCTCATCCAACCATGTAGGGAAAAGTCCTTAAGTGTCCTATCCTATTTTATCTTCCCCCCTTTGTTTCTGTCTTTTCATATAAACCTTCATGGACAGATAGTTTTTAAAGAAAGGAAATTAGATATGATCTGAGCACTAATGACTGAATTGTAGACAGTTTTATGATTGCAAACAAGAAATAGCAAGAATACTGTTGGACATGTAGTTCAAGAAAGGCATTCATGATTTATAGCGGCACTGTCGGCTCTAATAAACAGTAATATAAATCTGTTTTCAGCAATATATATATATATATATATATATATATATATATATATATATATATATATATATATATATCAGCAGCCAAAAGAGGCCAGCCTTACAGAATGAAAAAAAAATTACTTATATTTTGAAAGGCGTTACTAATTAGTTCCTTAATGAACTTGCAAAAGTTCCCCTGCCATTTCTTATCGAGAAAGTTTTTGTTCTTTCATTTTTTTAACTTGTTCACAGTAGTGGTTCCTCTTATTTCATTGCATGTCATAATAAGAGTTTGTTTTTTTTTTTTTTTGAGAGAGAGAGAGAGAGAGAGAGAGAGAGAGAGAGAGAGAGAGAGAGAGAGAGAGAGAGAGAGAGAGAGAGAGAGAGAGAGATCTTGGGTATTTTGTGGAATTTCAGAAGCAACAATGAAAAAATTATAGTCGATTGTATTGATTTCAGAATATCAGTTGGGTGAATCTGAGATTTCATTCTGATTTTATCGCATGAAAGTTGTACCAACAGAAGTCGATGTTTCCTGTAACAGTGTAATCGTAAGAGCAATTTGGAAAGCCACTCTGGAGGATTTGAGAAAATTTTATTGCACAGAATATTGGTGGGATGAAAACAGGCATCGGTGTGTGTGTGTGTGTGCGCGTGCTTCCCTTTATGTCTGCAAAACGATAAAAAAAAATCAGCTTACCTTAGAACGAAGTGTTTTGCTATCTCTCTCTCTCTCTCTCTCTCTCTCTCTCTCTCTCTCTCTCTCTCTCTCTCTTTACATTTTGTGCAACTGAGCAACCAACAATAGATCTTTTTCAGCACCTTAACTCACTCACAGCTCGACCCAGGAAAATAATGATCAAAGAAAAATGTCCTCTTTAGACGGAAGGAATCCTTTTCGAACCTCGAAAAGAGAGAGAGAGAGAGAGAGAAAGAGAGAGAGAGAGAGAGAGAGAGAGAGAGAGAGTCCTTCTTATAGGTGAGCAACCTCAACAGAGGCACCGGGATTCCTCGAGGAAAATGAGGAAAACTCCACCAAGTCTTCAAAGTTTGTTGAGGTCTGGTGTCTTCGGAGTCAAATAGCTCCTAACGAAAGGAAACTTATTTATTTAATTGTTTATTTATTTTTGCAAATGTTGCTTTTTTACGAGCATAGAATTAACAGTAAATCCACTTTCAAATTCCAGTCATCGCCATCTGGGCTGTTGTGAGCAGAAGTCGTCTCTCATTCATTATTGGTTACCCATCAAACTAACGACCAACTGTAGTGATGCTTAGTGGCGCAGCGACGCATTTTCGAGACCCAAAGTCATGAAACATAATTCCAAAGGTTATTAAGGTAAGCAAAAGACATTGTGAGTTGTATATATATATATATATATATATATATATATATATATATATATATATATATACTGTATATATATTGAATTTTCTTACAACTTGATTCACAAGAGGCGACGTCGGCAGTCAGTATATAAGATTGAAAAGCAAGATCAGTAATTCGCTTAAGAACCTGACTCCTGACTCGCTCAGGTATGTGCTGGGTATTTGCTCTCTTCTCTCACTCTCTCTCACTCTCTCTCTCTCTCTTCTTTCTTCTTCTCTTCTCTCTATATATATATATATATATATATATATATATATATATATATATAGAGAGAGAGAGAGAGAGAGAGAGAGAGAAAGAGAGAGAGAGAGAGAGAGAGGAAGTGTAAACTCTTTTAACACAATATTCAGAGCGGATCACGTGATCATGATCCTCTCACATTCGCGGTCAGTATTTTCCCCCAAGGAGCTTTTGTGCTCATATTTTACGATCGCCGATGTATTATTATAAACGGCCCTTGGCATTATCCTAAGGGGTAAAGGGAGTACCTGTACGCTCTTCATATCAAGCTTTGATCGGCAGAGTAACGCCTACTCAATATACGCATTAGTCCCCAAAAGGCGGATTAGCTTTTCAAGAGGCTTAATAAAGGCTCAAGGAAAGAGTCTGCTTAAACCAGCCTCCAGTTCTCTTTAGCTTCGTAGAGGAGGTAGGTTATGTTTTGGTTTGGGTTCGTCTGTCTGTCTGTCTGTCTGTTAGCACCTGAGCTTGTTTGCCCGTCTGCACGTCACTGTGTGTGTGTTTGTTTGTCTGTTAGTCTGTCTAGCTTTCAGCATATACTGTGCTTTCTAGTGTCTGTATGTTTGCCTGTTGGCCTGTCTGTCTGTCTGTCAATAGGTGTATGCTTGGTGTCCTTTCTGTCTCCATGCTTGCTTGTTTGCCTTTCTGTTAGTGAGAGTGCTTGCCTGTCTGTTTCACTGTATATCTGTCAAATGTATTAGCAGATTCTTCAAGGATTCAGCTGTTCCAAGGAACAGCTGATTAGATTTGGGTATTTATCTGGGTTTGTATCTTCTGGCAAAATAGTTTTATAGTCTTGTTTATTATTTGGTCATTGATCTGTAATTAATGCAAACGGCAGGTTCCCGGTGTTTGTTAAAGAAAGTGCAAATGACGGAGAGTATCTGGGTAACCATGCTGGCCGCATCTTCGTATTCATAAAGGATGAAGTGAATCGCTCATAGTCTTTCGATATCTATTCTGATCATATTTGAAGAAGCTTTCAGTTTTCAATTGACCTTTCTAGTTTTGAATTTTTCTTATAAATATATATATACATACAGTACATATATATAATATTTATATATGTATGTATGTTTATATATTTATGTATATATATATATATATATATATATATATATATATATATATATATATATATATATATATATATATATATATATATGTGTGTGTGTGTGTGCGTGTGTGTGTGTGTGTGTGTGTGTGTGACTGTGAAATATTTCCTGTTTAAACAGAATCCCATCAAATATAAGGAGGCCATAAAAACGCCAAAATGCAGACAGTAAACGCTATATTTCAGAGACCAAACTGTCCGCCCTCTTCAGGCAAATAATTATTTGCCTGAAGAGAGAAACAGTTTGGTCTCTGAAATGTAGCATTTTCTTTCTACATTTTGTCGTTTCTATGGCCTCCTTATATTTGATGTATACATGTATAATATATGTGTATATATATAAATATTCAGATTACTGTATGAATGACCTCTGAATATTATACGATGTAGGTTAATTCCTAATGTTCAGTAAGTCATGCAATTACAAATTAAATCACTCCCGGGAAACAGAATTTTATCCTCTCCTCTCTCCCTCGGAAAGCATTGCACGTCAGATGTTGATTACTGCTATCGTTTCGTTATGCAAGTCATTAAAGCAAGCAATTAAATTATTTTATTAATAATATTTCGCTCGATGGCGCATTTGGGTTTTATGGTCATTATTATATCTTTCAAATACAAATGCATCAGTTTTAATTAAACGTGGCGCACTCAAACGCCATAATTTACTGATATCTTTTTTTTTCAAGAGAAATAAATTCGCTCAGTGATGCAGTACTTTTAAAACATTGCGTTTTATTAGACTAAAAGTATGATTTTATATCCCTAAAAAATTGTACAGTAAGTAATTCCTCACGTTACGTTAACATCACTATCCTGCTTTAATTAAGTATTTTTATTGTGAATTATATCCGCCAAATGCTTCGTTTAATTTCATTTTATCGCTGCTCTACATGAAAGCAACACAGTGACGTCAAAACTGGATTAATAAACACCGGATGTAACCTCCGATTCATTTTAGTTTTCTAGCGAAAGATACTTTACATTTCCCGGATTTTGAATTAAATGTATTTTCGGCGCCGAACAATATATGCAGCAAATGCTGTCTCTCAGGAATAATGAAGGTACATTGCGATTAATCTGTTTCTACCTAGTGTCGCCTCTGTGCTACGATGGTTGGTTTTTATAGGTCTTGGGTTTTTTTTAATGCAGTTTGCCAACTTGAAAAATATCAGAATTAAATAGAACGATATCTATATCATAAAACGTTAACAGTTCTCTGAAAATATACGAAAATGGGTATATTATAAAAAAAATTATTTCTCATCTCTAAACTGATCTCATGAAGATTTTGAAACCACGAATTGTTGTCTTAAACTTTCATCTCGAGAAAGAAACATCTAAGACTTTTCACCTGGTATGCTCATGCGTTGATTAAGAGACTTCCTCTAAACTTAATTATTTTGCTTCTGATTGAGAATATTTATAGCCACGTTTCAACCCCTTCTTTTGAAAAAGTCTTTGTAGTGTTATTTCCGTTTCGACCAGATATTGAACAAGTTGACCTTCGTCAGTCCTCCGCTGGATATGCTTTTTAAATTCATTTATTAACAGACACACCAAAAAAAAATTAATAGTTTGGGTATGGTTATGGTGACGAAGCGTTTACAGAATTATAAAATACGAGCTTGATGGCGCGAGCTACTCTGCGCTGGAACCAGGCGCTGCCCGTTATGTCTTCCCTACCCTCCCGATCCCCTACCTACCCCGCCCCCACTCGGGGCGGGCAAACAGGTTTGCAGGAGGAGAGTAGATGTGTCATGTCTCCCCTACCTTCCCGATCCCCTACCTACTCCGCCTCTACCCGGGGCGGACAAACAAGAAAGATCCACTCGGATTTTATTAGTATGGATCGAAGATACATGATATTAGCCATGATATGCATAAAAAAAACTAATTGTCAATGGAGTTTGACGTGACTTAAACACATTTATAGTACCTCCATTAAGTGGAGCACGACTTTTTCAAAGACAGGTACTCAAGGTTCAATAAGGTCAGTGCTGACGTCATCAGAAACTGAAATACCAATATCTCTAAAAATGCGATGTTGGCGACGATACAGTTTGTTTGCACTGCATCGAGCCTTTGTTTCCAATGACTTTATGAGAGAAATTCTCTCTCTCTCTCTCTCTCTCTCTCTCTCTCTCTCTCTCTCTCTCTTAACCTGAATTGGAAATCTTTCAAGCTCACAGAACACGCTTTTGCTAAATGATTAACTAATTATATGTAATTAGACTTTCAACCTAAATACACTCACTGACCATATTGCTTTTTTGTAGAATAATTAATTAAATAATGAATTAATTTATCTATTTATTTACACACTTATCCTGTCAATTATTTGACCATGGGGAAAGGGTCCAACCTTCGTAAGAATGCGTTGGGGAAATAACAAGTGGGTGGCCAAGCTACGATCGTGTAATGATGTCTGATAGCCAGCCTTAAGTCTGTCTCAAGTCTTTATCTTTGTTGTTATGCTTTCAATTATTCAGTTGCGAGCTTCTATCACCCTTTTGTATTTCATTCTCTTTTTTTCGTTTTTTTTTCTCATTGAAATCCATGTTCCTTGATCCTGTTCGGCGTCGTGAGAAAAAAAAGATTAATATTATTTCTACTGCCGTACAATAAATCTGCGTCGTTATTGTTCTTCATGAATCTCTTAAATACCAGTTATCAATTGAGCCTTACCTTCATACATACATACATACATGCACACATACATACATACAGGCATACATACATCCATACATACATACATACATACATACATACATACATACATACATACATACATACATACATACATTATTTCGCCATCACACATGTTTACTATTTACCTTTGTCCTTCATTTAAGAGCGCCCGCGCTCACTTTCCCCTCAAGGATGAATTAATAATGATTCCTTGGGTAAAGTAAAAAAGGCAATCAGGATTCCAGGAATCCTACAGCTGATTGAACCACTTAGGAAAAGTCCTTAAGAGTCCTGTCCTATGTCATTTTCCTCCTAAGACGATGAAAGAAGTTTAACTTGAAAAGACTTCCCCAACTCATCTCCCTATAGTTTTAATGATTTATTAAGGTCTGTCCTTTCTCTCTCTCTCTCTCTCTCTCTCTCTCTCTCTCTCTCTCTCTCTCTCTCTCTTCCCGGAAGAAAATGGAAGAAATCTAACTTGAAGAGACATCTCCAATTCATCTCCCTATAGTTTTAATGATTTATTAAGGTCTCTCTCTCTCTCTCTCTCTCTCTCTCTTCTCTCTATAGTTTTAATGATTTGTTAAGGTCTGTCTCTCTCTCTCTCTCTCTCTCTCTCTCTCTCTCTCTCTCTTCCCCGAAAGAAAATGGAAGAAATTTAACTTGAAGAGACATCTCCAACTCATCTCCCTATAGTTTTAATGATTTATTAAGGTCTCTCTCTCTCTCTCTCTTCCCCGGAAGAAAATGGAAGAAATCTAACTCGAAGAGACATCTCCAACTCATCTCCCTATAGTTTTAATGATTTGTTAAGGTCTGTCCTCTCTCTCTCTCTCTCTCTCTCTCTCTCTTCCCCGGAAGAAAATGGAAGAAATTTGACTTGTAGAGACATCTCCAACTCATCTCCCTATAGTTTTAATGATTTATTAAGGTCTCTCTCTCTCTCTCTCTCTCTCTCTCTCTCTCTCTCTCTCTCTCTCTCTTCCTCCGGAAGAAAATGGAAGAAATCTAACTTGAAGAGACATCTCCAACTCATCTCCTATAGTTTTAATGATTTGTTAAGGTCTCTCTCTCTCTCTCTCTCTCTCTCTCTCTCTCTCTCTCTCTCTCTCTCTCTCTCTCTCTCTCTCTCTTGAAAGAAAATGGAAGAAATTTATCTTAAAGAGACTTCTCCAACCCATCTTCCTATAGTTTTAATGATTTATTTATCTCTCTCTCTCTCTCTCTCTCCTGAAGAAAATGGAAGAAATTTAACTCTGAAGAGACATCTCCAACTCTCTCTCTCTCTCTCTCTCTCTCTCTCTCTCTCTCTCTCCCCTGAAAGAAAATGGAAGAAATTTAACTTGAAGAGACATCTCCAACTCATATCCCTATAGTTTTAATGATTTATTAAGGTCTCTCTCTCTCTCTCTCTCTCTCTCTCTCTCTCTCTCTCTCTCGAAAGAAAATGGAAGAAATTTCTCTCTCCAACTCATCTCCTATAGTTTTAATGAATTATTAAGGTCTCTCTCTCTCTCTCTCTCTCTCTCTCTCTCTCTCTCTCTTCCCCGAAGAAAATGGAAGAAATTTAACTTGTAGAGACATCTCCAACTCATCTCCTATAGTTTTAATGATTTATTAAAAGGTCTCTCTCTCTCTCTCTCTCTCTCTCTCTCTCTCTCTCTCCCCGGAAGAAAATTTAAGAAATCTAACTTGAAGAGACATCTCCAACTCATCTCCTTATAGTTTTAATGATTTGTTAAGGTCTGTCCTCTCTCTCTCTCTCTCTCTCTCTCTCTCTCTCTCTCTCTCTCTCTCTCTCTCTCTCTCTCTCTCTTCCCCGAAAGAAAATGGAAGAAATTTATCTTGAAGAGACTTCTCCAACCCATCTTCCTATAGTTTTAATGATTTATTAAGGTCTCTCTCTCTCTCTCTCTCTCTCTCTCTCTCTCTCTCTCTCTCTCTCTCTCTCTCTCTCTTCCCCTGAAGAAAATGGAAGAAATTTAACTTGAAGAGACATCTCCAACTCATCTCCCTATAGTTTTAATGATTTATTAAGGTCTCTCTCTCTCTCTCTCTCTCTCTCTCTCTCTCTCTCTCTCTCTCTCTCTCTCTCTCTTCTCCTTGAAGAAAATGGAAGAAAAATGGAAGAAATCTTAAGTTTTTGAAGAGACTTCTCCAACCCATCTTCCTATAGTTTTGATGATTTATTAAGAGTCTCCAACCCATCTTCTCTCTCTCTCTCTCTCTCTCTCTCTCTCTCTCTCTCTCTCTCTCTCTCTCTCTCTCTCTCTCTCTCTCTCGTGTATAACTGAGCATTATATAAACGTTACGCAAGGCCGGCCACTCTCGTGTGTATAATAAATTTTTAAAATGAAACTTTCATCTTTTTTTCCAAGAAAGTTTCCTCTTTAGTGATTAAGTTGGCCTTCGTGGAAAATCCTCTCCATTCTTCTCCTCGTGTCTCCCAAGTAAGCCCAGATTTACCTGTCAAGAATCCTCTTGATGGATTATATTTTATAAAGGGAATTTTTAGCAGGATACTCCGGGATACTGATACGTTTCTCGCGTCTGCAATATTGGTTAGTGAAAAATATTTGAAAGGTCTTTTTTAATAATAATAATAATAATAATAATAATAATAATAATAATAATAATAATAATAATAATAATAATAATGAAAGTTGGAGAGATTTAACCCATTTTTATACACATTTTACAAGTGGGAAAAATTTAAATCTTGATAGATTATATTTTATAAAGGGAATTTTTAGCAGGATGCTTCGAGATACAGATTCTTTTCTCACTTCTGCAATATTATTTAGTGAAATATTTTTGAAAGCTCTTTTTTAATAATAATAATAATAATAATAATAATAATAATAATAATAATAATAATAATAATAATAATAATAATAATAATAACAAAAGTTGGCGAAATTTAACCTAATTGTATACACGTTTTACAGGTTGGAAAAATTTGAAAAATCGTTGATCTGTAGAAATGAGAATATAATAAGAATACACAAAGAAGAGACAAATTGCACTTAAAGGTTATTGATCTCCTGATAATAATAGAAATAATAAGAATAAAAAATTCTCTATTATTGTTGTTATTTCGCATGACTTTAAGAATGAAAAATTTACTGAGTGTTGTTACTTCCTACGATTTTAAGGATAAACAAGTAAACCATGCTCCGAAGTTTCTTCAGCGCAATCGAGTTTTCTGTACAGCGTATAATCAAGACCACCGAAAATACATATGTCTTTCGGTGGTCTCGGTATAATGCTGTATGGGCTGAGACCCATGAATCTTTAACCACGACCCGGTGGTGGCATGTCCTACATCGTTGCCAGATGCACGATTATGGCTGCCTTTAACCTTAAATAAAATAAAAACTACTGAGGCTAGAGGGCTGCAATTTGGTACATTTGATGATTGGAGGGTGGATGATCAACATACCAATTTGCAGCCCTCCAGTCTCAGTAGTTGTTAAGATCTGGGGGCGGGCAGAAAAAGTGCGGACAGAATGAAGTGCGGACGGAAACTAAAAACTTCCTATGATTTGCGTTTTTTTTCTGCAGTGAGATTCTCAGTGGAATAGTTATTTACAGAGACTTCGTGGCCTATCTAAGACTGAATGACGACATAAAACTGAACATTTGCAGATTGTCCACAGGTGTCCCACTGCCAAAAGGATTGAATGGAATGGAATATCGAATTTAGGCCAAAGGCCAAGCACTGGGACCTATGAGGTCATTCAGCGCTGGAAAGGAAATTGAGAGTAGGTAGGTTTACAAGGTGTAACAGGAGGAAAACCTCGCAATTGCACTATGAAATACTTGTTAGGAGAGGGATGGATAGCAAGTTGGAAGAAAGATATGAGTGGAGGTACAGTAAAAGAATGAAAGGGGTTGCAGCAAAGAACCTTTGGTAATGCCTACAGTACACCCCGCGAGGTGCACTGACGGCACTAACCCCCTACGGGGCCAGAAGGATTGATATCAGAATGAAAGTTCACCGAGTATGACCTAAATAAAAACTTCCTGCGTTTGAACACAAGTATAGAATTTTACATTTTCTAAAACTTCGGTGTGTCTGGCAAGAAGTAAAAGTTTCATGCCTTTGTCCAAAATAAAAGATTCACGCATCTGAGCAGAAGGAGAGTTGGATACATTGTTTTTTCTAAAGGAAATATTTAAGACCTGAGAATTTATCTGCATTCCATATTTTTTTACTCTTACAATGAAATAAGAAACATTTCGTTAACTGATGAATAGGACGATGTATTGAAATAAACAAATGTTTCAAATTAAAGGTTTTATTGAAAAATGAGCCAAGTAGATGGTTACTTAATAAACTCCAGTGCTGACGACAACAAAGATAGGAAAAAAGGGAGGTAAATGTATTTGGAAGACGCCTGAGGTCTAACTCTGGCAAAATTTAACTTTTGTCAAGCATGAATTAGTAAAGTTCAAATGTTGTGAAGTCAAAACCTTGTAAGTCAGAAACTTGCAAAGCTTAAATTTTGCAAGATCTGAATATTTTTAGGTCTAAATTTGACAGAGTCTGGTTCTTGCAAAGTGCAATTCCAGAGAAGACTGAGTCTTAACAGACTAAATTTTCATAGCCTACATTTTGCAGATAACAACGAACAAACTACAGTACACTATTTACATCCTTCACACGGCAGTCGAAGGAAGAACAAGCGGTGCAGGCCAAAATGTTTTGAGAAACAGCCGAACCTCTGCACAGAGAAGTCTTCATTTATAAACATTCTAAACTCAGGAGGTAGTCGGTAACGATCCCAAGGCAAAAATGGTTTCTGTTTCGAGGAAGTATTTCTTGAATTTTCATAAACTGGTTATTTCTTCTATCATGATTTGTGAACACTGCTAACGATCTTATTTTTTTTCATTTCTTTAAACCTTCAGCTGAAAACCCTCTTGGACTGAGTCAACAGACTATAAACCCAAGACGACTCCAAAGGAAAATCAACCTGCAGAGAGAGAGACAAGTTATGGGAAAGGTGATATATAAATAAATATAAGGAAACGGAAAATAAAACTGACTGAATTCAGGAAATATCAGTAGAGAGCAGGAATGAATTTGTTCCTCGCTTAAACATTTGGAGATCTGAAAACTCCTCAACTGTAGAATATTCTACATTTTAGCTGTAGCCAAAACAAAATTAGTAAACAGATTAGTTTTAAACCTGATACTATTAAACGACATATTGTTTGAAGCAGCAGCCTGCCTTCCCATAATGACAATCTATCAACTAATGGAAAGATGCATGCATACATAGTCCGATGTATAGAATATGATGGAATCCACAAAAGAAATCTGTCAACTGAAGACATAAATATGTCATCCTAAGCTTGAATCCATTCAGTAAAGAGCCTCTCATGTATTTGATGATGTATAACTTCTTAGGCAAGCTTTGCGATTTCTGCAGTAATTCAAGACAAGAATGGTGTATCGATGCACGAGCTTGAATACACACACACACACACGCCGCATACATACACAGAGACACAAGGGAAAAGAGAGGATTCGAAAATATAGGGAAAGCGAAAACCGAAATACAAAATGAATTTGGGTCCTCGGGAAGACACGCACTGAATCAGCGGGATTTCTGTCTGGGTGTCAGGCAACACAAAGGGCCTTCGTAAAATATAAATTCTCGTAAGGAACAAAGGCAGCCACTTAGAGAGATAAGATTTACATTTCGCCTTGCAGCAGCGACCGAAGGTTTTTCGGATGTATTCCTGCTTTTGCCTCCTTCTTTCGCTCGGGTTTCAACCCACTGGGATTTTGGAATCGCTTTACGTTGATGGATGCCTTCACTCAGTGCATGTATGTATGTATGTATGTATGTATGTATGTATGTATGTATGTATGTATGTATGTATGTATGTATGTATGTATGTATGTATGTGAGGAATAAAGAAGAATACATCACGCTCTAACACCAATGCACGTATTTCTTTAAAATTTTTTGCTGTACCTTTAGTTCATGGTACAAAATCTTCTATTAGTTAAAAAGAATTATTTAATAAAACATCAGAAAGAGAAGCCATAATTTTATCTGCAAAATTGCCACTTTGCTGTCACTTTGAAACTTGCGGTATTTTGATCAGATGCAGCAAACTCTGGAGGGCTGCTGCATTTTTTTTAATGGTCTCGGGGACAACAAAAGGGCCCATAAACACATAGGAAGACTACCCTATCAAGACTATAAAAAATATTTAATATCATTGCAACCAGAATTGCACTCGAACTCAAAATAGCGACTCCGAATTCAGAAAGAGTAACTTAAACAAATGCCATCGTAAACGTCGAGAGGAGACAAAGCTTCCCCACAAATCCAGTTGTTGAATTTGGACCAAAAAAAAAAAAAGGCGTGAAATATTGTCAGCTGAAGCGACCCAGTTGGTGGTGGTGTTGGGGGGGAAGACCTCTCGTTGCTCTGGCTAAAAAAAAAAAAAAATTAATTAACCCTTGACAGGAATTCAAGAAACCGATGAGAATGACCCCCAGGTGTGTTTCTCTATTTATTTTACTTTCTAAGACGAAATGGATTCTGCCAAGTGAGATGCAACGGGAATTCCGAATTGCTTATCCATTCCCGAAAACCAGATTTGTTGAAGCCAACTCACAAATCAGAGATCCAGTTCTTTAGCGTCTAAAGCACATAAAACATTAAGGACATTGATGTGCATTAACACTCTGAAAAAGGACATTGAAGAGCAAAAAACATAAGAGAGAGAGAGAGAGAGAGAGAGAGAGAGAGAGAGAGAGAGAGAGAGAGAGAGAGAGAGAGAGAGAACATTGGTTCGTTTCTGCGGAATTTTAAAGCAGGTGCGTGCACATCGACTGTGTTAGTGGGTTCTGCTCTATTCTTATCTATACCTTGGCATGAAATCA
>NC_089763.1:18825994-18838494 GCF_040412425.1 Macrobrachium rosenbergii | reverse complement strand
ATTAAAGAGGCGAAACGTTCAGATCAAAACGGTAACGGAATATATAATATAGGCCAAAGGCCAAGCCCTGGAGCCTTCGAGGTCATTCAGAGCTGAAAGGGAACCTGAGAGTAAAAGGTTTGAAAGGTGTAACTGGAGGAAAACATCGCAGTTATACTATGAACCAGTTGTTAGGAGAGGTTGGAAAGTAAGATGGAAGAAAGAGAATATGAGCGGAGGTACAGTAAAAGGATGAAAGGGGTTACACATTAGGGCTAAAAGGACGCTGCAAAGAACCTTAAGTAATGCCTACAGTGCACCGCATGGGGTGCACGGGTCGCACCACCCTTACTGCTGGGCAGCTCAAATAAGTGGCAAAAGACTTCAGCGATTTATAGATATAATTTCCAAGCAGTATAATTAGTGTTAGCAATTTCCCGTTCATGGGGAATAAACGTTTTAATGCATATTTGTCAAATATATTCACTGGGAAATATTCCGAGAAGTCCTCCATGCTATATTTAAAAGGTTGTCTTCAGTTGTTCAGTAATTGATAACTTACAAACTCTAAACAAATTGGAAATACTTAAAGAAATCAATACACTCGAAAGGCCCGGATCACCAACTATCTTGAAAAGTTACACATGAATCTTTTACAATATTTAAAAAATTTTAAAAATTAACTCTCAAACTCAAAATTCATTTTCTTAGGCTCGACAATATATAAGAAAAGGCTGATGTAAGAGAGAGAGAGAGAGAGAGAGAGAGGGGTGGGGGGAGGAGAGAGAAAGAACCGCTCGTGAATTGTTGTACACCAACAAGAAATCTAATTAACTTCCAAGCAAAGAAATCTCAGCCTATTTCCCACAAAAATGTTAGCCAGCAAAGTCACGTTCGGTCATTCCATTAGCACGAGGAAAGAAATCGCGACAAATAAACAAATCCCTTCGGCTGTCGTCGTCATTCCTCCTCCTCCTCCTCCCTCCCCTCCTCTTCCTCCTCCCCCTTCTCCTCCTCCTCCTCCTCCACCTCCTCCTCCTCTTCATCCTCCTCCTCCTCTTCCTCCTCCCCCTTCTCCTCCTCCTCCTCCTCCACCTCCTCCTCCTCTTCATCCTCCTCCTCTTCATCTTCCTCCTCCTCCTCCTCCTCCTCCTCCTCCCCCTCCTCCTCCTGCTCTCACGACATGCCCTTTAATACGACTCGATAGACGATCAGATATACTGCCATGAAGGAGCCCAGTAAAAGCTGGCATTGCCAACAAAAGTCCTTTCGGGTCTGTTATCTGAGTCCTGCAGAGACCAATAAACTGGCCCTCAAGGTCCTCCCGAGCAAGGTCAATCACCTCGACGAATGGCTCCTCGGGAGATGGATGCCTTGGGACTCCGACAACCGAATCAGTAATGAGTGGTAGGATTCTTTCTTCGATCCAGTGTCTCGATAGGATTAGGCTGACTCTTTCCTGTCGGTTGTAGTGTTGGGGAGAAGGATGTTCTGTGCTTATTGTCCTGTAAATTAGTCACAGCTGATATTAACAGACGGAATCAAAGCCCTGTTCATTAATGAATCAGGGACTGAGAGGGTCATTGGTGACCGTCTAAATTGAGCTTGACCTCCGCAAGATAAACGTTCAGAATTGTTAGATCATGTCCACATTCTACAAGAAAACCATATGAAGTCATTCCCCTAACGAGGTGTTAATTCAAATTTATTTAGTAGAATACTAATAATTCCAAATATTGTATGAATCAAACAACAATTTCATTTTAATTCTCAATATTTAGGAAAGAAGAAGAAGAAGAAGAAGGCGTTCCATCTGGGAAATTTAACCTCCATCCATACGAGTCTAAATAAAATTTTCTCTGCCCTGTAATTCGGAAGTCCAATAACACTTAGAGACCCGTCGAACGCGCCACAATGACTGCAAATATTATTGCAAGGGCAAAAATAACAGAAGAAACCTTGCAGCTGCACGCCGCCTCTGAAAACTCCGGTGGAATGGAGACGGAGGAAAACAATGAAGGAGTGTTTGAAAGACTTTATTCACTTCAACTGAAAAGGATTTTTTTTCCCGCGAAGTCCCAGTAATCACTTCAAAATAACAATGGAGATCAGATGCATAATAGATTTGTCCAATGTGATACATACGATCGCAAGGGAACAACACAGAGCCAAGAAAAATTTTAGATATGTTGGAATGGCAGGTCTATCAGCTTTGCGTACAGTGCGTCTGGTGATAAAGATGTATGGATATATTAGGCCGACTTAGCTGACCGTTATATCCAGCACTGCCGAAGAAGAATTACGTATAAACTAGCGCAAACACTTTATATATATATATATATATATATATATATATATATATATATATATATATATATATATATATATATATATATATATATATATATATATGTGTGTGTGTGTGTGTGTGCGTTTGACACCACTGTTTGATACCTAGGTGAAACATAGCGCTTTAGGCACGTTCCTTAATTCTCAATGTACCATTAATGACCTATGCGGGGAATATTGTACCTGGTAGTCAGCTAAGTATGTAGGTCACACCCAGGTCAAAGAAAGACATGGAACTAAAGCCTTACAGAATGGTATCATTTAACATGGAAGGTACATTTCCTTCGGAATAACTTACACTTAAGGAAAATTATGATTGACAAGTACGTCTGCACCGGACAAGATTCAGATGCACTTATCACTTATAATTCCCTTGGTGTAAGTTAATCACAAGTTAAGTGCATTTGGTATCATGTGATATTAGTGGTTTTAACACTTCTGTATGTTAAAGCTGTACATATACACGTTTTATATATATATATATATATATATATATATATATATATATATATATATATATATATGTATGTATATAATATATATATATATATATATATATATATATATATATATATATATATATATATATATATATATATATATATATATATATATATATATGTCACAGTCAACATGCGTAATCAGTCATTACTTGAAATGCCTGAAATTTCAGTCAGGTAGGAAATGCACTTAGGGGACATTTGATCCCCCAGGAGCTAGTACTAAACACGGCGAAATATATTTTGACCCCAGGGGCTAGTACTAAACACGGCGAAACAATGTAGGTGACTGCTGTTTCGCGGTGTTTTAGTACTAGCTCCCTAGAGGGGATCAAACTGTCCCCTAAGTGCATTTCGCTACCTGACTGAAATTTCAGGCATTTCGCGTAATGACTGATTACGCATGTTGACTGTAACATATATATATCCACATGAGGTGAGTGAAACCTTGGTGGATTTTGTGATATTCTCAAGCACGTTCCTTCTTGCAACATTGGATTATATATATATATATATATATATATATATATATATATATATATATATATATATATATATATATATATATGCATATATTATATATATATATATATATATATATATATATATATATATATATATATATATATATATATAAAATCTCGGATATCCTGGCCAAAGTCACGTATTACTCTATCGTCTTTCTTTACCTTAGGTCTGATAAGAATTTGTAAATGCAACTAAACTTTCAACTTTACCACACTATCACAAATCTGGAGTAACACTTCCTGGTTTACGTCCTCACAAAGTAAGACTTCTCAGAATCCCTCTTCCACTTCACTTTCAACTTCGCGGAAGATGTCAGCCGCGAGGTTTTTTTTTTTTATTTTCTTTTCCCTAGGACACTCTGAAGTTAACTTTCCTTGCCTGAAGAGCAATGAGGGTCTGTCTCCGAGATGTTCATTTCTCCGAAACTTCGTGAACTTCAGGTAACTTCCGTTTGCACTTTTAATTCGGCAGGTGGAGCCATTCTTGCTCCCCTGTCTTGTATGTTCTCGTCTTAGGAAAACGTGTCTTTTCCCCAGAATACCTGACAATCTTAAGTAAAACTTATAATCATTGCCCACAATCTTGAAATAAGAATAAAATAAAAGTCTGGTAGCAATTAAAAAAAAATTAGCATTAGGTTGCCTTCGCAAATGTTAACACTGCACGATGCCGGAAAGTCAGCACATTTATGATATACCCAGGTTTGTCAATCGATGAAGAAAGAAAATTATAATCTTAATCCGTTTTTAATTTATTTCGCGTCTTTGTGAGCGGCAATGTTAATGGACTGAAACTCGTGTTACATAACACTTAGTAAGTCAGACAATATTGTACTTCCATTATACTTCATTATTATGGCGTCTTTACTCTTTTACGCAGGAGTTTCCACTGACGAGGTTAGACGTTTCACAATCAACACACTGTGCGTCAAATTGCGTAATAAGATCGAACAAACTCATACGCTCTCGCCATGCTCTTGATTACGCTCTGCCACACGCGGGAAAACTTAACGTGGAAATGAAACAAAGAAAAAATAACACCAATGAAATAAAAATAAGTCGAGAAACGACATACGAAAATGGAGTAAGAGGAGATGAATGAAAAGGGATTCAAAAGGTTACTGACAAAAGAACCCTGCTAAGAGTCAGACAAAAGTCGACGAAGATGACATCCATCGGCTTGGAGGTTAAATGTCCCGATCATCTGAAAGGTGGCGACAGCTAAGTGAATACTTCTGAGTATTTCCGCTGTCATCAGTTACCTTGGCTGGGGCAGGTAATTAACTAAAGTGTGTTGAGGGATGTCCTTTGATGGTTGACTTAAAGTGAGTGGCTCAGAGAGAGAGATAGAGAGACAGACAGACAGACAGACAGACAGACAGACAGACAGACAGACTGAGAGAGACGGAGAGAGAGAGAGAGAAAAAAAAATTTATGTGTGGTGAATGACTCTGAGAGAGAGAGAGAGAGAGAGAGAGAGAGAGAGAGAGAGAAAGTTTGTGTGTGGTGAATGACTCAGAGAGAGAGAGAGAGAGAGAGAGAGAGAGAAAGGAGAGAGAAAATTGTGTGATGAATGACCCAGAGAGAGAGAGAGGGGGAATTTATGTGGTGAATGACTCAGAGAGAGAGAGAGAGAGAGACAGGGACAGAGAGACAAAGAGGCAGAGTGAGAGAGAATGAGAGAAAGAGAGAGAGAGAGAGAGAGAAGAGACAGACAGACAGACAGACAGACAGACAGAACAAAATTTTTGGGGGACATTATGAAGTAACTGCTTTACGCAGTTCTCAGAATCACGTGGGCAATGTAGAAAACTGGGAGTAAAAAATAATGAAAACTGAAAAAAAAAAAAAGTTTTAGGTTCATCATGAAAAAGAAAATGAAAAAGAAAATGAAAACGAGGCAAAAACTTTGGTTTCTTCTGATGTCGTGAAAACAAGGACCCATGACTCATATCAAGGTAAAGGCTCCATGAGGTCTTTAATTATCTCGATGAGACAGTGAAGTAATTTGCGAAGTTTGCGGAAATGGTGGAATGGAAGGTGTCGTGTGAAACAGTTCTTCTGAAGGGAACGTTCGCTCAACAAAGGGTTTTCCGTCGACGGTGATGAGAGAAGACAAAATGAGAAAACTTTCGAGAATTAGATGATAGGGAGTGCTCTCTCTCTCTCTCTCTCTCTCTCTCTCTCTCTCTCTCTCTCTCTCTCATTTAGCTCATTTATACTGAATATTTCCCTGTTCAGCTTCTCTCTTCCTCCCACTCACTCAATCTCTCAACACATGCATTTGCTCTCTCTCTCTCTCTCTCTCTCTCTCTCTCTCTCTCTTAGCTCATTTCCCTGTTCAGGTTCTCTTCCACCCACTCCTCAATCTCTCAACACATACATTTCTCTCTCTCTCTCTCTCTCTCTCTCTCTCTCTCTCTCTCTCTCTCTCTCCCAAGAAACCTGAAACCATTTTTATAGTGTTGCACATATTACTGCCAATATTTCAGCTAATCAAGATTTTCTGAATGGGCATATGCCACCCTCACGCACACACACAGGAAAAGTTAAACCTGCTGACCATTAAATGCCTTCATTTTCGTAAATGCCCCCATACATTAGACAGTAATTTTCCTCCGAACTCCAGACCATTTCCCTCCCAAAGACGTGACGGTGGCTACACTCCAAAGTTCAGCCAGGCTGACGTTCGTAAACACGGGTCATTCCACTGACCCGTCATCAAAGAGATACGGGACCCGGTTAGGAGACGCTGAAGCGGATATATCAAAACCAACATGGCCGGTTCCGGAACCTAGATGCAATCAATCAGGGATTTCCCCTAAATCCACATAATAGTGGCTGAAACCCTTCCATTGCTGCTGAAACCCTTTCATTGGTCCTTGTATATGGGCATTTGGGCATTTGACCGAACTTTGGGCAGCGGCAGTTACTGAAAGACTTCAAAGGGGTTCATTGATCGTGGTCTCCAATTCCTTCACAAAGCCCGGGGAAGAAGACTGTGTAATTCACTACATTGCTGTAGATTACAGATTACGCAATAGGTGTAATTTTCACCTTGTTATGGTATTTCGTTGCATATAAGAAATTCCTTATCTTTCTCAGCCCTCAAAATGGAGTACAAATTAATTGCTCATTCACAAAAAATCATTTTTGATGACCGCTCTTATAGATCCTCATTCTTCTTGTCACTATGTATTTCTAGTTTTTAGACCAAAATGAACTTTCTCTTAAACATTTCAAATCGGTAAAATCAAGTTTCGTAATGTTCGAAATATTAATTATTTTTATAAAGAAACTACTTTGTTTATATACTTAATTGTTATATAATTCCTTTAAAGTGGCGTTTGTCAGTAGTCAGCATAAAATTAAGGTCCATAAGGCCAGTACTTTCTTTTCTCTCCCTCTCTCTCTCTCTCTCTCTCTCTCTCTCTTTCTCTTTTCTCTCTCTCTCTCTCTCTCTCTCTCTCTCTCTCTCTCTCTCTCTCTCTCTCTCTCTCTCTCTCTCTCTCTCTCTCTCTCTCTCTCCCCCCTGCTTATGTCAGCGTCTATGAATTGAAGAATGTAGCACATACCGGGACATCACATAAGCTGTTCTGCTGAAATAATTACTGTATTATACAGTAATTATTTCATAGAAATATTAATCCTGGCAGTAAAAAAGAACTATACCCTTTAATGTTATTATGAATTATCTCAACTTTTCCATCTAAATTTCCTTTTCAGAGAAGAGTCAAAGTAGTTACTTCCATGATCACTTGAGAGAAAAAATAAACAGAGCGCTTAAGATTCAGTAAAGAAAATTAATATGAAGTTTGCCTCCTTAAGTATGAGGACCATTTAAGGAGTTCATTTTTTTTTATTTATACTTGGTTCACCTGTCATTAGAAGAAAGGTCTGATTGAGAATAATAAAACCATTTTTAATCATTAAACTTATTTATTTATGTTAGTCCAGCTAGCACATCAGCAAAGGCTTAGATTTTAAAATGAAGAAATTAAAAAAGGCTTTTTTTTTTTACATATTCCTTATTCTCTGGTATAGTAAGAAAATATAAAATCCAAATTGAAAGCTTCGTCTACGAAGCCCATTATGGAGGCAACGAGTGAGTTCCTTACCGAGCAGCGCAGTTCATTGACATCATAACCACGGTGAGATTAATAGCACCTTGAGGACTTGTACTATTAATTGCCTCTGCCGAGACAGGTAATTTACCAAATTGGGTTGGGGGGTGTCAGGTTGGGGTAGAGGGCCGGAAGTGCAAGGGTCATCGATCATCCCACAGGTAGCGCTGAAAGAAAGCGAAAGGAGATGATTCGGCTTTCTTTTATAAGTGAATTTCCCGTTCCAAGTGGGTTCTTTTCCTATAATAATTCTTTGAGGAGATTAACATGTCATTAAATCATAATACGATGAAGGATTCACAGTGATATACCTGTATAAGAAGACGGAATATGTTTGCGAAGAATTACAAAAACTCTTGACTTTCGTCCATCTTCAGTGGACTTGGTCACAAGAAAAATCACAATACTGTCAAGTAGATAAACAAAATTATTATTATTATTATTATTATTATTATTATTATTATTATTATTATTATTATTATTATTATTATTATTATTATTATTATTATTATTATTTGCAGGGAGTAGACCTTCTTTGATGCATGTTTTGTTGAAAATAATGGCAGTTTTCAACGAATTAATCTTATACAGGGTTTTTTTAATTCTTCTGATAATTCGTTTTTGTGGCTCAGGTAGGTTGTTGAGTAGAATTCCAATATTCATATTTGTCTGAATCGGGATATTAGTCAAAGATATAAGCAAATATAGTCTTTGACTAATATCCCGATTTAGACAAATATGAACATTGGAATTTTACTCAACAACCTACCTGAGCCAGAAAAACGAATTATCAGGAGAATTCAAAAAACCCTGTATATTATTATTATTATTATTATTATTATTATTATTATTATTATTATTATTATTATTATTATTATTATTATTCAACCGGACCACTGACTTAGAAAACGCCATTCTCATTGGGCTGGCTTACTAACTCCTCTTCACAATTAAGAAAGATGAGGAATGAGGTGATTAATACCAGGTAACAACGAGTGAGTTAATGAGGCCTAAGGCATCAGGTAAAATGAGAAGGATAATGAGTGGGAATCTCCTCGCTTAATGGGGTTAGGCCCTCACAGATTTTTCTTGTTAAGGTGAATTCATGAATCACGTCAGCTGGTAGCATAGTAATCTCTCTCTCTCTCTCTCTCTCTCTCTCTCTCTCTCTCTCTCTCTCTCTCTCTCTCTCTCTCTCTCTCTCTCTCTCTCTCTCTCTTCCTTTTGTGAGTGGGTTTGTGTAGCAAACTTAAACCTCTATTCAAATATTTTTTTCTTCTTGTCAGTTATATGTAACAGAATTAGAGAGAGAGAGAGAGAGAGAGAGAGAGAGAGAGAGAGAGAGAGAGATTTTCATACAAGCAAATAACGTGAAAATATGCATCGGTCCTGTGTACCTTCAAACACACCCGTCATTGCTTCTCGGTCGGATATTCCAAAACACTGATATTTCCAACACCGACTTAATCAGAGAGAAATCGATAGGTAACGTCTGTTAACACCTCCTAATAAACTCTGGAATTCTCTTCCTGCTCTTGTTCCTCCTGATTCTTATAGATATCCTTCCTATCAGAGGCGATTCTGCCGTCTACTTCCTTTTCGTTTTTTTCTGGTTTTTCTGTAAAAGAAAAATATTGAGATGACTATTTGTCTGTTCGTCCGCACTTTTTCTGTCAGCCCTCAGATTTTAAAAAACTATTAAGACTAGAGGGCTGCAAAATGGGATGTTGATCATCCACCCTCCAATCATCAAACATACCAAATTGCAGCCCTCTAGCCTCAGTAGTTTTTATTTTACTTAAGGTTAAAGTTAGCCGTAATCGTATTTCTGGCACTGCTGTAGGTACTAACAACACAGGCCACCACCGGACCGTGGCTGAGTTTCATGAGCAGCGGCTGAAGCCATCACCTGACCGTGGCTGAGTTCCATGGGTCGTGGGTGAAAGTTTCATACAGCTTTGATGTACAGAAAACTCGATTGCGCCGAAGAAATTTCGGCGCATTTTTTACTTGTTCTGATTTTCTCCCAGCCCGGGATAGATAAGAGCATTGGTATTCCGTCCCATGGGCCTTTGAATCTGAGTCGAATAAGTGTAAGAAAACGAAAGTGATAAACGCCGATTGAAGTTTAGTTTCGGAGATGAAATGATCCCAGGCAAGGGCAATCATGGTACCTAATAAACAGATCAGAGTGTCTCCAGAGATATACTCAACTTTTCTTAACCGAATATTTCCTCGTCTATGTCCGGAAAGTGTGCGTATCATTGCCTCCGATTTCGCCTTCGGTTTGGCGAAGCTCTAAACGGTATGATTCTAAGCAAGTTTACAGTGGTTTACTTTGCTATTACGTGTGAAGCCAAGGCCAGTGTCAGAAGAGGACATATAGGAATGAAATGGAATGTAGAGTTTAGGCCAAAGGCCGAGCACTGGGTCCTATGAGGTCATTCAGCGCTGGAAAGGAGATGGAGAGTAGGTAGGTTTGAAAGGTGTAACAGGAGTAGAACCCCGCAGTCGCACTACGAAAAAATTGTTAGGAGAGTGTGGATAGCAAGATGGAAGAAAGATAATATGAACAGAGGTACAGTAAAAGGAATGAAAGGGGTTGCAGCTAGGGGCCGAAGGGACGCTCCAAAGAACCTTTAGTAATGCCTACAGTGCATCCGATGAGGTGCACTGACGGCACTAACCCCCTATGGGGAAAGAGGACATACACTTGCATGACTTCTTGTTGCTGCCCCGAAAAACCTTTCGGAAAATTATCGAACTGCCCACGAGTTCGAAAGTGGATTTTCCCCTCGTTTGAATTCAGGACCATCAAACAGCGAGAATTGCGAAGTTTGCTCTTCAGGTTCAGTGTCAGGAATTAAAACTGGGAATGAAATCGGCGTGCGAACTCGAAGGAGAGAGTTCTGGAATGTTCCCACAAATCCCCACCAAAATATAATCCAGGCTTATGGCTAGAATCACGCCGTGTTTAAATGGCTGATGACAGCTTCGACTGAAACAAGTTTCTCTCAGTTTATCTTCTGAATTATGCCTAAATTGGAAACTGGTTTAATGCCTTTTGATATTCACATAATTACATCAGGAATGCTGGTGACTGGGCCATTAACTAAATCTAAGAAAATTTGAGACTAAAATGTCATTAGGAAATGTTGGCCCCTTGCAGAATGCTGATGGTGTTTTGGACACCCCTTGATGCTCAGCAGGTTTCGCTTTAGTTTAGCCAACTGTTATTATCGTGAGTTTAGGGTTTTATGCCTTTCACCCAAAATAACATTTCAACTTATAACAGTTAATGAATTTGTACCTTTCATACGGCTTTCACAGATCCTGGTTCTTAAGACATTTCATCAACTTGGCAAAATTTAATGGAATCTGTGTATCGCCGCACTTCTAGTTCTTTGTTACAGATTCTGCTGGACAAGATTAACATTTAGTATCCATACACCATTCTCCTTTTAGTTGAATCGGACGCTTTGCTCTTACTTAACCTAACGAGATAAACAATTTACTGACAGTGTATACAGAGAGAGAGAGAGAATCTATTTATCCTTGCATATTCCGAAGCTCTTCGCTGGAGACATTACACCTTTCTTAAAAAAAGAATGTCCAATTATAACCATAAATTCATCATCCAACGGGAAAAGCAAATGGCAAAAAAAGGAAACAATGAGAAAGAACGCGAATAGAAATTATCATTTGAGAAAGTGTTTGAATATGATAGAAATACTGGCCAATGAAAAATCAGTTATATCAGGGGGGAAATATGCGCTGTATACAAATGCTTTGGTCGGTTACAAAGGCTAATATTGATAACAAGTTAGTGTCCTCTTCTTACCCGAGGGCTTGAGAGAAACGCGTTACAGAGAGAGAGAGAGAGAGAGAGAGAGAGGACAGACAGACAGACAGACGGAAGTGGAGATTGGGGAGTGCCAAACCTAAGAACTGTATTCCATTCATCTCTCTCTCTCTCTCTCTTTCTTCAATTTAAAAGTTAGAATGAGGCATTTCCCTGATGCAACATCATCTCCCTGGTATGTATTCATATAGAGCAGATTTTATTGTTAGCACGAATGTCACCAAGCACAGAGCCAAATACTGACCTAAAAGCTGGTGCTTAATCCTTAATAACCATAAAAATAAGAAAAATGGAAATGCGTGCTTCCAGATGACATTTTTAGCATTTAAATGACTTCAAAGTCACCAAGGAGGTATGTATTGCTAAGGCAATGAAATGCCTGGAATCTGTTTCCAGTTAATAATATTAATCTCCACATCTCAACAGGTAGAATCGACTCTATCAAAGGGGCCGATTTGATAGCAACTATTTAAATCAGCTTTTCTTCTCCCAAAAGAATCGATGTGATAGCAGACATTCCAAAACAGTATTCTGGCCCGTAATTAGAGCCAGAGGCTCTAATCGGATTCCTGGAATCTCTAAACAAGTCATTAGCTCGTTCATTAAGGATCAAAGATTAGGCCCGAGTAGAAAACCAACTATTTTCGAACCGCTGTGAGGTCAGTTCTTTGTCCCTCGTGAATTGCTTTGTGAAGTATTTCGGCCTGGTTTTATAAATGGCATTCCTTTGTAAGGCCATGGTCTGGTTTCGAGAAGGCTTAAGTGGGATTTACTTTGGTCGTTGTCGGAATTAGAAGGTGCATTGACCCAGTCGAAGGTTGTAAAACCTTGTAAAACCTTTAAACGTAATTTGTTAATGCTTTTAGAATATACTTATCACTTTTTACCAGATACGTATGCAAATGTAATAGCCACAAAGTCCTCTTAAATTCTGAAATTCTTCGAACTTTTTGGATACACTTGTGACTACAAAGCCTAGCATCCAAATAGAAGAAAACGAAGACATTCTGACTTCCGTTGTGGGATTCGAACACTCATCCGGAGTATCAAAATGTCGTCAGGTCGATGATCACTTCTGATACTCCGGGTACCGGTTCGAATCCTGATACTGACGTCAGAATTTCTTCATATTCTTCCATTTGGATCTTAGGCTTTGTAG
>NC_089763.1:18793494-18813494 GCF_040412425.1 Macrobrachium rosenbergii | reverse complement strand
AAGTATAAAGAGTTAACGGAGTAACATTAACAGTAAATGCCATTGAAAATTTATGGATATATATATATATATATATATATATATATATATATATATATATATATATAATGTATATATAGATAGATATGTATATGTGTATAGATATAATGTATATATATATATAGATAGATATATATATATATATATATATATATATATATATATATATATATATATATACATACATGAGCTAGATGATTATGATGGTTGTACAAACTCAAACTGACTTCCTTATTTCCTTTAACAGTAGTGGTAGTAACAGCAGTAGTAGTAAGTGTGGTTCATTCCTGAAAGAATTATTGCACTCCTTAAAATACATTGTCAAATAATAATGCATATTATTCAGTAATAAGTGACATAATATACCTTGATACATCTCACAAAAGTTAAATACACCTTTATAATTGGACAATTTCATTTATCACATTAAACTTCCTTTGGATTATATCTATTTACTATAATTATGGAATAAACAAATGATTAAATGTCTTAAAATAAACAAATTTAAGTCTTTAACACCTTAATGAATGATAAGACAGAGCAAAATATATAAGAGTTCGTCAAAAACTTACATCTGTGTGCCCAATAATATCAGCTTTAAATTACGATATATGTACAACTGTACTCTTGAAGACCTTGCTTAGACTGCCAAAGAAACTTTAGAATCTTAAGAACTGAGACAAGATTACGTAGTTTGTTTACATTCTGCAAAATTTTAAACGACCACTTACTGTAAAATTAACGACATGGTTTACTGACTAAATATATTTGTATTTCTGCATTAACAATGATATTTACACCGCAAAATCGAAATTCAGTGCTAAAATCTGAAGGCCACTGGAACTAGATAAAAAATAACAGGGCTTGAACGAATCAGTCCAAAATGCTTAATGTAAAAATCCATTGAACTATAAAAGATATATCCGGGTAGGATTTTCCCGAGTAACCAGTAGGACCTTTCTCTGAAAAAGCGTGACCCCATATCTTCAGAACTAATCATAGGATTTTCTTGAGAAAATAATCCTCGTATATTTCACCCAAATTAGCAGAGGCGCAGTAATCTAACTTAACCTTCTTTAACTAACGTAGGGGCATGACAAAAAAACCGGTCTGGTGCAATACTGAAGTATGTATCTCAGGGATTTCCATCCGGTAACCGTTAACAGGCGCTAGAAATAAATAGATAACAGATTATAGACAGATGAAAAATAGACAGATAGAAGATTTTGTACCTTTACATCTAACATGGAGTTGCTTGTGGTTTACTTTAGAATCATTATTATTATTCGAATGGATCCCAGAAAAGTGTAAGGACAGGAGGGAGATAGACTTAAAAAAAACAAATCTTAAACATAAACAAAAGTTCATGTAGAAAAATACAAAAAACAACACATTTAAGACTGTATTTAGGACAAGTAATGGAAGGGTTTTTTTGGAACACCTCTCTTAGGTAATGCTGATATTAAAAAATTATAGTTCCAAATGCCAAACTTGATCCAACTTAAAGATTTTTTCTTTTGTTTGTAAGAACATATACAATAAATTATATTCTCTCACCTCTGATTATTCTTAAAAGCAAGAATACATTTAAAACTTTCGGAACCGTCTCGAGATATAAATTTTATGGTATCTTGTTCGTTAAACTTTCTTATTTATGCCCCAACATTTGTATGTAAGGTTTGACGTGCTACAAAATAAATTGTTAAGTTTAGAGCAAACTAGTAACTAAATCCCTTTGTTTCCCGTCTAGTAAGGAAAGCCACCCCTACCTATCTTATGTTAGACCGGCAAATATTTACGATTCTTGAAGCCTTTTTCCTCCATACCAAAGGAAAGGTATGAATGCCTTTGCTCGGAGCTATCCTGACATCCTTCCTGCATTAAGTGGAAAAGTATATTCACATTACATCCCAAGTTCATGGTCGCCGTTCGCCTCAAGTTAATTCGCGTCGCGGTCGTCTGTTTACGTCGGGATCGTTCGCTGACGCTTATTCACAAAAGCGCCTTTATTTATGGGGCTCGTTCTCTGCGATTTCATGGCCAGAATTCTCCCCTCCAATCTCATGAAACAAATGACACACTGTAATGCAAGGGGCAATTATGGTTAAGTTAATGGCTCGCTTATCGTGCCTACATCTCCCTTAAGGACGTTACTTTATTCCTGCATTATTGGTCTGTTGTAATTTCAAGCATTAAGAACAAGAGGAAGCAAAGGAAGAGGGAGATGGCATGAACCAAAAAACCGAGAATGAACCGAAATGAAAATGTAGGTGCATGTTGATGAAATGCAGTGACTCATGAATATCTCGTTTAATGTTTCGAAAACTCCAACGGAAAAAGGAAATCAAACTGAAGTTATTTCATTGTTTGTTTGTATTGTTATTTTGCTTATAATTGCTGTTATTAGTGTAGTTTCCCCATCGTTATTTCTTGGTATTTAAAATGAAAGACAATCTTATATGTAAGTATTTACTGAGTTTTTATTTGCATCTATTATCTTTTTTCCATTACCATCATTTTAGAAATCATTCCTTTATTTATATTTCATATTCATTATCTCTGTAATGCATTCGCAGGGATTACGAAGATACTTCAAAAAAATATTCAGAAACAATATTTCTGTTCCATGACATTTTGTTCGGGGAGCATCGTCCTAAAAATAGCTTTATACTATGTTAGTCAAAACCGTTCCAAATACGCCTTTTCATAAAATTGGAATGCAAGGAAAAAATACCCGAAAGGTATTATATATGTTCAATAGAAAAAAAAATCAAATTTTTTGGGAACATCATTTTTCATTCGGAAAACGAACCCTATTCATATTCATATGCATTACCATTAGAGGCACTGTATCAAAAAGGTAAATGCCAGAATGAAAACTAAAAAGCATCTAATAAAAAAAAGATAACAGAAGCAATAAAAACGAGTAAAAAATGCCCCGAAGTTTCTTCGGCGCAATCGAGTTCTGTACAATCACCACAGCGCATAATCAGTGACACCGAAAATAGATCTATCTTTCGATGGTCTCGGTATAATGCTGTACCAGCCGCGGTCCATGAAACTTGAACCACGGCCCGGTGGTGGCCTGTCCTGTATTGTCGCCAGGCGCACCATCATGGCTAACTTTAACCTTAAATATAATTAAAACTACTGAGTCTAGAGGGTAGTTTTTAAGATCTGAGGGCGGACAGAAAAAGTGCCGATGGACAGACAAAACTGGCACAATAGTTTTCTTTTACAGAAAACTAAAAATTGCTAAAAACCCACATACAACATTTTCATTCTCATTTTAAATCCTGAGAAATAACGGGGGGAGATTACGTTAATAACGGAAATTGTAAGAATATAATATCAATAATGACCTAAAATCAGTTTGATTACATTTTCCTTTGCAGTCTTCGAGGCATTAAACAAGATATCCAAGAGTCACCGATATTACATTAACATACACCAATGTTGTTATTTCAATTCATTCTCCACTTTTTGGTAAATGCCCTCTCCGTCTTCCTTTACGTTCACTTATTTCTAATGCTTGAAATTATAATAGATGAATAACATCCTCTAGCTCTTATATATATATATATATATATATATATATATATATATATATATATATATATATATATATATAATAGAAATTCAGAAAGAAGAGCCAGTATGGAATTCAAAGTGACGTGGTGAATTATTCAAGAGATGCAAACGAAATAGGAGAACATTTCATTCCAAAGCCACACTTGCGAGGCGTCGCTCCCTCCCGAAAGGTGATTCCGAAGTGACAAAACACATTGATGTACTTAAATAAAGTCGCGAAACTTTCCCACTCGCCAAATGGAAAGGCCACGAGAGGTCTCCCTCGGGGCGCTGCGGAAGTTTTCCTTTGTGGGAGACTTCGGGGAATGATCCGGCCGAGGTAAAGGAATTGAGGCTCAAGTTAGGCAGACAGTCAGGCGGAGTTTGATTTGATTGTTTTTCATTTTTGCGATATAGCTGCAAGAGAGAGAGAGAGAGAGAGAGAGAGAGAGAGAGAGAGAGAGAGATTTAATATCTTTTGTAATAAATTTGAGGCTAAATTTAGACAGACAGACAGAAAAGACAGACAGTCAGGTTTGATTTGATTGTTTTTCATTTTGAGTATAACTGCAAGAGAGAGAGAGAGAGAGAGAGAGAGAGAGAGAGAGAGAGAGAGAGAGAGAGAGAGATTTAATATCTTTGTAATAAATTTTGAGGGCTAAATTTAGACAGAAAGACAGGCAGACAGGTTGATTTGATTGTTTCATTTTTGCGATATAGCTGAAGAGAGAGAGAGAGAGAGAGAGAGAGAGAGAGAGATTTAGTATCTTTTGCAATAAAGTGAAACGAAGTTGAACGATCAGACAGACAAACAGACAGAACAGACAGAGTTTGATTTGATTGACTTCATTTTGGTGGTACAAATACACCACAGACAGACAGACTTTAATTCTGATTAATTTTATTTTTGGCAGCGCAACTACATCTGAGAAAGAAGAGAAAATTAGAGAGAAATTTATATAACATTTTTGCAATAAATTAGCATAGACACAATAACATAGATGGAAATGGTATTCATTATGATGAGAAGTATGGGCCCTTAAAATCTTGTTTCCATTGATTATAGGATTCTGTTTAATCTCCTTTCAATAAACAGTTCATTTTAATTTAAAGGTTCATATAACACGATGAAGAAGGGAGCATCGCTGCCTTTCATCATTCTTTATCTTAATCGTTACCTGAACCATAAAACTGCATCAATAATTATAACAAAAATAACAAGGACGACAGTAATAACAGCTAGAATAGCAACAAACAGCCATAAACAAAACGCTCTAAATGGTAAATTCAACTGTGTACCGTCAAATCTGCAAACTCTTCTCCCAGAATATCACGTACCCGGCGAAATCCCGAGAGAGAAAGACGTCTTCCCCTCTTGTATTCAGCACTTGTCTGCCTCTGCTGATCTGTCGTCGCTGACATCATACTTTTCATGTCTTCACAAGCATTCGATATTCGATATTGGATATCCAGCGCGCTCGGGCTATGCGGCGAATACAATCATCTTCTTCTTCGTGTATTTTTCAATCGTAAAGCGCAGTCATGATGTAGGAGGCTGATAATTCCTCAGCGGTAAGTGGCTGTTTCTTCAAGAAAACTAGCGCTCGGGTTAAACATTTGCTCGTATCCAGAAATCATACGACGGTTCGTTGTATGCGATCGCGATAGTGTTGCCGTATCAGAAACCATGCGAACATACGCAAACTTGTTCGCATTTGACAATGTAATGTTGGAACCGCGAAAGTGAAGGAGGCGTCATGGGTACCCCCTTGCGATGGCAGAATGAAAGAATGTAAATTTCAACTCTGCTTCAAAATACGTACCAAAGTGATTTATCTACAATGTCTGTGAAAATATGGAAACAATTTGTGGTGAAAAGAGCCTGAATAACAACGCAACAAAGGTCTTGAAAAGAATACTCTTAGAAGTCTTTGCCTGTCCTTGCCTGCCGACGACGGATGAATTCCAGGCTCATCATAACAAAACAATGGCAGTCAGGCCACCTCTGTTGGAAATTCTTTTCCTTACAAAATAGGCTTCGTTGACGTGTTTAGGTTTCGTTTTCAATACAAAATTACGTATTTAATTGGTATACATCTAAATCTTAATATGTTAGTGTTATATTGCCCAAAGAAAGTTGAAATGAAAGTACAGCCACTGAAGCTCACAGGGAGACTGCTAAGGTGATGCAAGCTTGAAATTCCATGTAGGAGCTGTTTATAATAAGAAATTAGAAAGTATATGGTGCAGTGTAAATTACTAGGCTAGGTTGCATGTGATGCAGAAAGTGAGATTGCCCAAGCCTTTTAGAAAAGTATGACTAATTGCCTAAGGTAGTGGCTACCTATATGGATTGCCGATGGCTTTCACGGGCAGTGGTGCCAAATTACTGATGCATGAGAGGCTATATATATAAAGTTCTAGTTTAGTTGGAGAGAAGCATCTCTTGTCGCTCTCTGCGCTGATATATTTATTAAGGAATTTCAGTATTTCCTTTAGGCTAATAGCCAGATACCTAGCAACTTAGAATCCTGTTTCCTTTCCTAGACCCAGGGCTTCACCTGGACCCCTCTGACTTAAATATGCATCCATAAGTAAGCTAAATTTTGCAATTGCCATTCCCTAGCCTAGTGAATATAAAAAATATGTTATGTGGAGGATGGCATGATTCATTTTGCAGAGAGCTATGTTGGGTGATGTAATTTTAGTGATAGGCAAAAGTGGAGAAATACTGTACAAACAACCCATACATGGAGGATATTAATATATATATATTTTTTTTCATGGCTAATTTGGAGGATGTGGAAATGCATTTTCTGACACGCTAATTTAGAATTCTTTATTGTTTTTAGGGTTCGTACTCATGACTCCAAATATTTTCTACCTCAAGACTAGCACAGAGCCTAGAATCGGGCATGCATAGAGGCTTTTGTTGGGAGACAGTGGTTATCCATGCCATTCTTATATAATGATACCATTTTCGTGTTAATACACACAAAGAAAGACGTTATAATGCTGCGCATCAAAACTCGCAATCTTATAGAAGACGTGTATAGGACTGCTATAAAAAAAAAAAGGTTGCAGTTATCAATACCAGTTAGAACAAAGTTTAATAACACTAAGAACATAATAATTACTTGTACAGTCCTTCATATTTGTGCCATAACAAACAAAATACCTTTATAGGATGAAAGAAAATCTTGATTGGATGATGCTGATGAACCTGATGTGGGTATCATTGAAAGGGCTGACAATATCAGAAGCTCAACGTGGGCCCCATTGACAGTTTTTTTGTAGGTTGAGAGATTATGTATTTGTTTTGTGTTAATTGGGTTTTAAGTATATTTTTCCAAAATTTTGTACATCCCAAAAATGCACCTAGGATGATATTGCAGCTGTTTTAGCAGTGCAAAAAGGAACCCTCAGTTCTGGTGACTTGCACTTTAATAACAATAAATCTATAATCTTATCACTTTGCATCATTTAAGAACCCTTTAAATATTGAAGAACCCTTTAAATATTGAACTGGATAGTGACAACACATTAAACCAAGAATACTTTTGTCAAGCTAGGCTGTATGTATGGTAAGTGTACCCGATACCAGAAAATGAAAATACTTCTTATTGACTTAATGAAATATGAAAATATAACTTGTATGTTTGCCTTTAAAAGGAACACTAATGGATTTATTTATTTTGGTTCATCCTGAAAAAATATTCAATGGCAAAAAAGCAATCTAGGGTTAAAAGAGGTAATTCATTCTAGATTACTAGAATTGACTGAAAGGATAAAAGGATAAATATTTTTACATAAGATTTATTCAGGAACTCTTATAGTTGTCAATCTGACACCCTTGAGAAAAGACATGACTGTTGTACTTGCAAGATAAAAATGGTGATAAAATATTTGAATACAACTGTGCTTCAGGTCAAATCAGAACCCATTATTTAGAACTTCACTTATGATGTCTAATACAAATTATTCAGAAACACTAGTTTAAGAATTATGTCATAACAGGCTGCCAACGCAAGAACCGGTGTCCTGCAGAAGGCGAGGGCAATCTTTAAGTTGATCTTGATTGTATTGTAAGGTAGCATCATTAGAAGAAACACCACTTTCTAATTGTGCTGAGGTTAAAGGCAGTGGCTCGTAATACCTGAAAATAATAGAAGTAAATAAATAAATAATTGATCTACTGCACCTTAGATGTAAATCTCTTCTGCAGCACACACACACACACATATACATATACATATATATATATATATATATATATATATATATATATATATATATATATATATATATATATATATATATATATATATATATATATACATACATACATACATATGTGTATACATATATGTATACATTACATACATATATTAATATACAATTATATACATATATATAATGAAAAATTGCTAAAATTACTTGTGTTGCATTAGATACTTCATTAATTCACCATCTTCTAGCACAGTATTGCTTCTAGGCTTAAATATGTGCAAAACAGTGAAAAGATGCTAGGCTATAAAATCTTTTGGGCACTAAATAGTAAGCTATTTAAGAGGCCTACCGTGATTTTAAAGCTTACTGAAATCTGGCAAATCAACATATTCACATGACCTTCCAACTAAGCGTTCACACTTCTGAACTGGTATACAAGTGCTGGAACCTTTAAGGGGCACACAGCATTAAAATGTTATCTTAAACCCAGCCATCAATAATAAAAACATAACCATTTTGTTTTCCCCAAAAGGCATTACAAACTTTCCTGACAGGAAGAGTGTAATGGCCATCAAAAAGTTGAAGAGTTCACTAGTTTATATATTTCATTCTTGAAAACATCAGAGCACTTACTTGTTGTAACATCACGTATGGGCTCTTCTGTTTCATCAACTTGATGAAATGTTTCAATCACATCTTGTCCATGGTTAATTCTTCTGTCATCAGTGATTCAGCTATGACAAACTCTTCAGAAGACTTTCGAAGAAATGGTGGAGGACCACCACCAGTTCTGCATAAATTCTTCTTGATGGCGCATCTACCTGCTTCACTCTAGTAAAAAAAAAAAAAAAATATATTAGAATAAAAATATGTTTCCCCCATTGGTTTTCTAATTTATTCTAACGACTGTGACTTTAAAAGGGATTGCAATGATTATTTCAAAATATAACAAAAAACCACCATCCTGTGTACTTCTCTTCCACCTCAGAATAATAAGTTAAAACATCTATCATGTTTGAATTCATAAGAAATGTCATTTAAGCATTTACACAAATATTAATGAGCACTTAAGAAAATAAAGGTGAGCTTTGTGTGGCAGGAAAAGTGAGCTGCACATTATAAAGCATAATAATACCACCTAAGCTAATATAGTCTAGCTAAGCAGTTCACATACCTGCCACAATGTATCATGTAGCCTTGCATACTGGTAGGCATTATGCAGGCTTCAGACATGCTAAGCTTACGTGTGAACTCAACTTAAAAAAAAAGGCTAGCCTATTTCAGGTGTCATCCTGTGATGACCACCTGCAGACAACAACCAAGATCTCAAATGTCAGCCCTAAACTTTTATTAAAAACAATCATTTAGCCCTAGTTGCAAGCAGGTACCTAACGTTAAAACTGTTTTATAATTTGGAAAACCTCGTATACCCATAAGAAAAATAGCCAAAAGTTTTTTTACCATCACTTTTTAAAATACGAATAAACTGGCTGTAAGCTAATGAATGTAGTTTACTTGCAAATCTACCCAATAACAATATGATAATACTACTGTGTGCTCCAGCCCTTCTATCCACCATGAAAATAAATTGTAAGACCCTCCATAGCTATTCTGAGCCTAAATTAGAATATTACCCAAATTTCCTAATAAAAGACATTAATAGTTACAAATTCGTCAAATTATACAAACCCTAATGCCTGATACACCAACTGCTTTTTGTAATAAGCTAGACATTACTGACCTAACCTCTCCTTGAGCACCCATGCTTATTTAGCTGGGGCTATGCCCTCAGACCCCTATGATTTGGGTAGCCTAACCTTACTTAACCTATTCTAATATGTTCCATTCTATTTATTTGAAGATTAATATATTTATATAATATAAAAATAGCTTTAGATGATAAACTGGTGTTCCCTTGGATAAGCTAGGCTAGGCTAGCCTCATGTGATTATTATTAACAATTTAACAGGCAGCACAAGCCTAGGCCTTTCATAGCCTAAATTTCTTTTAACCTAACTGGTAGTTTTACACCATTTGCTCACAGCAGCCTAAAGTTGCCCTGACTACAATTACAAAACAAAAATGGTTTCTTACCTGCGGTTTACATGGTCAAACAGCGCTTGACTGCATTCATGAACGAGGAGGTTGGTCAGGATACATGGCGTTAAACTGGTGTTACATCTTCCCGACCCCTCACGGTTTTCCAAAAGTTCTGCTTCCTGTAGATCGGTCGGTGATCACATTCTCATGCTCCTTTATTAAATTAGAAGCATTAAACGCTGAGAATCAGCTATTGTGGAGTGCACGCTCCATATTCCTGATTAGTTGCTTGCGTATTTCCCGACTCTTTGTTTGTTTTTCGCGCGGAACCAGGACAGCAAATATCAAGTAAAATATACTACAGATATGCAGTATCTTTTCTAATAAACAGTAAAGACATAAAGACATTTTAATTCAATGTCACTGTAATAAAAGAAATTGTCTATGATACTGATACAGTATTGTAATCGTCGATTCAGGCATTTCATTCCCAGTAACCGCATATGTTGGTAAGCCTGCTTAACCAGCGATGCGATGCGATGAAGTCGAGGGCGTCGTATGATTTCTGGATACCACGATAGTTCTTCGTTTGGGACCATACAACCACGATCGCCTTCGTATTGACAAATGCGATCGCATGGTTTCTGGATACCAGCCATTGACTCATTAATTCAGTTTGAACCTACTGACGCCCGCTGTTCTTCCGCTGGTGTTGTTTAGTCATTTATAGTTCTTATCTAATCATGTTTAGTTGCCTTGAATTCAAACATTATTTTGCAATTCATACAGTTTCTCCTCTAAGTCTTAAATAGGATTTAACTTTTTGTTGCATGAAATTTAGCTCCTAAGTTTTATCACAATGCCTAATGTCGCCTTGTTTTGTGGACTTTAGCTCAAACAACTTAGTACAATTAAAGGAGTAATGATTGGCAAGACTGAATAATAACACCAAATGAAGCCTGTTTCATCTCCCTGCAAATGGAGATAAGAATCATTTCCTGAAGAGGTTGACAAATAAAAAGACGAGAGAGAGAGAGAGAGAGGGGGCGGGGGCGTGTTGGGGTGGGGGGGTGTGTGCGTGGGGTGGGAATCAACTCTTAACAAATATTGTCTCGTATTTGGTTTGATCTCAAGTTTAAATACAGGCAGACTGATAAATATGTCTTGAAAAGTTAAAAATTGATTTATTAATTCGTGATAAACTTTCCTCCTTTTGGTGCTGTGCTAAAGCATGGAAAAAAAATATGAATAGAGGATGAAGCTATGTAAGAAATTCATTTCAATTAATTAAATGAGCAGTGATTGAAATATTAGCTAAAGTGATTTAGCATTCAGTGATTAAAAACAGGTATTTTTACGTTATGCCAGCTTTCTTATATATAGAGTGAATGTTTGTATGTTTTTGTTTTATGTTTGTGCGTTACAGAAATCGAGGAACCGCGACGATCTAGAAAAAATTTGGCGCGTGGCCATCATTTTACCCAACGTAGATAATAGAGTAGGTTTCAAGCCCGTACCCACTTCCCCTTCCCTTTCCCCGTTCCCCTTCCCCCTTCCTTTATGACCTATGTGGTAAATAAACTCTACAGGTTTATCATACCTCATTTCATGTACTCGATAAAATAAATATATTACTAAAAAATGCTTTTTCTTTCTGTGGCTGATAATTCTGTATCCAGGTTTGAACCCAGTCACCACATTTAATACTACCTGGATAAAGGAAGTCAACACAGTAATCCTTGGATAAATGGGACAGACAGTGCAGTAATACCTGGATAAATGGGACAGTCAGCAAAGTAATACCTGGATAAAAGGGACAGTCAGTAAAGTAATACCTGGATAAATGGGACAGTCATCACAGTAATACCTGGATAAAAGGGTCAGACAGTACAATAATATTTGGATAAATGGGACAGTCACCACAGTAATGCCTGGATAAAAGGGCCAGTCAGCACAGTACTGTCTGGGTAAAAGGGACAGACAGAACAGTAATGCCTTGATAAATAGGACAGTTACAGTAATATCTGGATAAAATGGACAGTCACCACAGTACTGTCTGGATGAAAGGACAGTCACCACAGTAATATCTGAGTAAAAGGGACAGCCAGAGTAGTAATACTTGGATGTATGGGACATTCAGTACAGTAATACATGGATAAATGGGTCAGTCATACCTGGATAAAAGGACAGTCACCACAGTAATATCTGGATAAATGGGACAGTCACCTCAGTAATAACTGGATAAATGGGACAGTCATTTACAGTAATATCTGGATAAAGGGGCAGTCTGTATAAGTAATACCTGGATAAATGGGACAGTCAGCACAGTCATACCTGGATAAAATGAACAGTCACCACAGTAATATTTGGATAAATGGGACAGTCAATACAGTAATATTGGATGAAAAGGGACTGTTAGTACAGTAATTTCTGGCCAAAGGGTCAGTCATTGCAGTAATACCTGGATAAAGGGACAATCAGCAAAATAATATATGGATAAAGGGACAGTCAGCACAGTAATTTCTGGATAAAAGGGACAGTCAGTAAAAAGTAATACCTGGATAAATGGGACCAGTCATCACAGTAATACCTGGATAAAGGGTCAGACAGTACAATAATATTTGGATAAATGGGACAGTCACCACAGTAATACCTGGATAAAAGGGCCAGTCAGCACAGTACTGTCTGGGTAAAAGGGACAGACAGAACAGTAATGCCTTGATAAATAGGACAGTTACCACAGTAATATCTGGATAAAATGGACAGTCACCACAGTACTGTCTGGATGAAAAGGACAGTCACCACAGTAATATCTGAGTAAAAGGGACAGCCAGAGTAGTAATACTTGGATGTATGGGACATTCAGTACAGTAATACATGGATAAATGGGTCAGTCATACCTGGATAAAAGGGACAGTCACCACAGTAATATCTGGATAAATGGGACAGTCACCTCAGTAATAACTGGATAAATGGGACAGTCATTACAGTAATATCTGGATAAAAGGGGCAGTCTGTATAGTAATACCTGGATAAATGGGACAGTCAGCACAGTCATACCTGGATAAAATGAACAGTCACCACAGTAATATTTGGATAAATGGGACAGTCAATACAGTAATATTGGATGAAAGGGACTGTTAGTACAGTAATTTCTGGCCAAAAGGGTCAGTCATTGCAGTAATACCTGGATAAAAGGGACAATCAGCAAAATAATATATGGATAAAAGGGACAGTCAGCACAGTAATTTCTGGATAAAATGGACAGTCAGTACCCCGAGGTGCAGGAAAATTTTTTGAGTCCTTCAGAGTTTTCCTGAGCAGCGCCGGGTTGGTCAACTAGTTTGTTATAAATCTGTTCTCTGTATTAAAAATTAAGTTTTTGAAAGTATATATATATATATATATATATATATATATATATATATATATATATATATATATATATTACTAATCGAATATTCATTAATTATACATTATAGAATTAAACATTTTTATTTGGTGATTACACATATTTGTTCGGTAAATCAAACACCGATTAGGATGAATGGGTTAGAAATATTAGTACAGTTAATCAACAAGCCAATTATCATAAACATTTAATTGTCAAACATTCGGTGACTGGGAATGTTTATTCAGTTATCCAAAGACACTAATCCAGACATTTGGATAATAAATCAAACTGTCAACAATTAGAAAGATATGTTAGTCTAATGAAAAATTCTCTTATATAAACCTTTATCAAAGCCGCTAACGTTCAACATTGGAAGGACATCTATCATTTCCCGTGACCTGGAATGGCGATATCTTTAAGGAATGGATAGCGTTATTTTTGCTGTTGGGCTCTGGAAAATACCTAGAGAAGTACATCTAATGAGAAATTGAAAGTGATAATGAAACAGCAAGCAGTTTCAAAGGTAAAAGTGAATTATTCACGTTATTTTCTTGCAGTGGTCGAATTGATTCTAGGAGACTGCTTGCCTTTTACGAATATGTTAACTCTTTGTACATACAATTTATTGCTTGTTTTACTGGTTTTTACGTATACTGGGCATAGCTTAATTTGTATTAATTAAACCAATTTTTTCACTTGATCTTCAATTGATTTTATTCGTTGCTGCAAGAAAAACTTCTTAACATTGTTAATATCCAAAAATATTTAAAGAAAAACATTTTTGCTACACCATAAACCACATTCAGCTATCATAGTTAAAAAAAAAAATGCTTCAATGCAACTCGTTCAGTAGAATAATGTTACCTGATATGAGTGTGCAAAGATATCCAGAGCGAAAAATAGAGAGAGAGAGAGAGAGAGAGAGAGGAGTCTATATATGCTAGGTGGCTTTTCCATGTCAGTCGTCCGTCACTCGCCAGTGCTTTTAATGAAGAACCCGATCGACCTTCTGGTTCCTATACTATGGTCCTTCGATCTCAACCCCACCCCCCCCAACCACTTTCCCCCTCCCATTCCCACCCGTTCCGCGGCATTGGGGCAGGGAATGATGAGACCCCTTCCCTTCTCTCCCATCCTTTATCAGTCCCTCCCAACCGCTTTCCTTAAAGGCTTTTCCTTCGAGTTTTATTGGCGCTTTCGCTATGGTTGGCCGTTCGTGAACTCCCCAGAATCGTGTATTTCATTCTTCACTTCTTCACTACGTTTCTCTTCGTTTATGTTTTCGCCTTTGATGTTATGAGGAATGGAAGGAGTTTAATCCATGTATATATATATATATATATAAATATATATATATATATATATATATATATATATATATATATATAGAGAGAGAGAGAGAGAGAGAGAGAGAGAGAGAGAGAGAGAGAGAGAGAAACACTCGGTTTGCTTCTCATTCCGGAAAGAAAAAGGAAAAGATAGACAGACAGATGGAGAGTGCATCAAATCCATATTAATTTATATAATACCTAAGCCTCTCTCTCTCTCTCTCTCTCTCTCTCTCTCTCTCTCTCTCTCTCTCTCTTTCCTAGAACCTATACATATTCGATCTTCGCCAAAGCGAGTAATAGGATCAGACGTTATCATAACGAAGCCATTTCCTCCGCTGCTCTCCTTCCGGATAGACAGGTAGACAGACAAACAGAAAGGCAGTCAGCTGACTCCACAACTGCTGACACTTTGTTTGTGTAGGGGGGAAAGAGCAACGCCCATAATGCTATCAGTGCTATCTACCACTGGGAGACGCGCTCGCCTTTCCCACGTGTTAGAAACCAGACTCCTTAAGAATCCCGATGGGAGACGACAAATTGGTTATTGATATCCTTCGCTAACCCTCTTTGTTAAAAAATAAAAAGGATGAGAAAGATTCCTTTATTTGTTTATTTTTTCCTTCGATTGAGAGACAGTTTAGTATATTTTACTTTATTTTAATCATTTATTTCTTTTCTTTTAGAGAGAGAGAGAGAGAGAGAGAGAGAGAGAGAGAGAGAGAGAGAGAGAGAGAGAGAGAGATCTTTATACTCTCTTCCCATCTTGGATGTTTCCTGATTCAGAGTCTTTTGTAAACGTTTTCCTATTTTTTTCATTTTTTATTTTTATATCTCTTCTCCTTCCGTTATCGTGTTTTAATTACCATGCTAAATTGGTTACTGATTTACCACAGATAACTTGTTAATGTTTACTTTTTGTGGCTCTGCATCATCATTCCATTAAGTATGTATTTTGCAGGCTTTGGTATACCCAGCTTTGTATTAGACTTTTTAGTAGCTACGGCTGCTGTCTGTCAAATTTAAGATTTCTTCATATAATTTGATGATGTTCCGTGTATTCTGCATTAAATTTTTGTTACCTGTAAAGCCATACTTTTTCTAATTCGTGGAGGTCATTATCATTATCATATTATTACTTCAAGATTTCCTTACAGGTAGGCAGCAGCGAGTTGATGTGTACGGGAACTTCAGTGAACCAAGACCTACTGTGTCTGGAATTCCACAGGTCAGTGTTCTTGGTCCACTGTTATTTTTAGTGTATGCAAGTGATTTGGTTGTTGGCCTGGAAAACAAGATTGTTCAGTATGCCGATGATGCAACACTTGTGGGGGTAATAAAGTCTCCACTAATGAGAAATGGAGCTGCCCTCAGCCTCAGTCGGGACATGGACCGGATCAGGGAATGGTGTAGTCGGTGGAGTATGAGGCTGAACTCCAATAAAACGAAAACACTATTGATTAGCAGATCTCGTACAGATTTCTCTTATCCCTCCCCTTCTGGTGGATGAAACTTTGCTCTTGAGTCTGGGCTTGAACTATTCTAGAGTTGGTACTTTGACTCACGTCTAACTTTGAGAAACATCAATGAAGTTTCAGCAAATGCCGCACGAAAGTTAGGCATTGTTCGTAAGCCTCATACAGTGATAAAATTAATGCAACCTGTTTTAGGTCATTTGTACTTCCTATGCTAGAATACTGTTCTTCGGTGTGGATCTCTGCTTTTGTCAGAGATTTCTCTCTTTGAGATAGAGTGGTTCGTGGTGGTAGGTTTCTGTTTCTTAATATTAGCAGTTATGACTAGGGCCATGTTAATCGACGGATGGTCTCTTGTTTGTCATTTTTTCATAAGTTGTGTTTCAACAGAGATCTTTCACATTCACAATTGATCCCTGGTCCCCTTTATCTGCCGAGAGCAACTGGATTCACTGAACAGCAGTACCAGCATGCAGTAAATGTGCCTCTGGAACTTCTCAGTTCCAGAGGTCCTTTATTCCTCACACAGTTGGACTGCGGAGCAGCCTCCCAGAGAATGTCGCGCAATTGGAACTTCGGAAGTTCGTGCGAAAATACAATACATTACTGCCCCAATACTGTTCTTCTTGCATTTTAATACATTTTGATCTGTTTCACTATTTATTAATTTTTTTTTCTTTTTTAATTGAAAGGGATCACTTCTTTCTGTATTTCCCTTTACTTCCTCTTGCTTCTTCCTAATGAGCACCATATTCTTTGGAAGCTTAAATTTCAAGTCAGTGTCCCCTTTGGTGGGCTTGTCCAAATAACAATAATAATGATAATAATGTGAATGTTGCATCTCACCCTCTATAATTTCATTATTATATCCTTTTAAAGCACCTTCTCTCCGTAAATGGGTAGTGCCATCAGTGCACCTCATGCAGTGCACTGTAGGCATTACTAAAGGTTCTTTACAGCGTCCCTTCGGCCCCTTTCAACAACCCCTTTCATTCCCTTTTACTGTACCTCCGTTTATATGCTCTTTCTTTCATCATATTTTCCACTTTCTTCTAACAATTGTTGCATAGGGTAACTGCGAGGTTTTCCTCCAGTTGCACCTTTCAACCCTTTTTGCTGTAATTTCCGTTCAGCGCTGAATGACCTCATAGGTCCCATCGCTTAGCCTTTAGCCTAAATTCTTTATTCCATTATATTCTATTCAGTCACCTTCTAAATGCGAATGATTCATCACTTTATTTGTCTGTTTTATTTTCCACTTGCCTGCATTCCTCAAATCATAGTTCACTTAAAGTTAGAATGGTTGATATGCATGACAAGTTTTATTTTTCAAACGCCATGCAGTTTTAAGAAATTGATAAATAAAACCAGCGTTTATATCAATCATTCTAACTGTTGTGTATATAAACATATATATATATATATATATATATATATATATATATATATATATATATATATATATATATATATATATATATATAATGTACTATCTATATGTGTGTGTGTGTGTATGCATATACATCTTTCCTTGCACACTAATCTAAATCTCACCCTTCCTGTTTGTCAAACCTGAGTGTCATAAGAGTTTTCCCCTTTTTCTTTACGTTCGAGAATGATGAACACAATCATTCGAGCTGATTTTTAACTTGTCAAAAAAAAAAAAAAAAGAGTTGGCATATAGCGCCTTCCAGGTAATCAGGTAATCTCACATTCTAATATCTTTTTTCGGCCGAAATATCAGTCTTTGCGTGAAAGAAAGCGCTTGCAAGCATCGTAACATACCGCTCTTTTACTTCACACGGAGCATGAATCCACACTTAAAAGGAGGATTTAACTCGCCACGTAAGTAGACGAAGCCTGAAACCAACTTTTGAAAGAAAAGCTTCCTAAGTAGATGGTTTACTCAGAGTACACATCCAAAGATACATATGTATGAACACAGGCGCACACGAACGAATACTTTACTCCCCTAGGGGGGTAGCGCCGTCAGTAGACCTCATGCAATGCATTGTAGACATTACTTCAGGTTCTTTGTAGGGTCCTTTCGGCCCCTAGCTGCAACCCCTTTCGTTCCTTTTACTGTACCTCCTTTCATATTCTCTTTCATACATCTTACTTTCCACCCTCTCCTAACAACTGATTCATAGTGTAATGAGAGGTTTTCCTCCTGTTATACCTTTTAAACTTTTACAGTCAACTTCCGTTTCAGCGCTGAATGACCTCATAGGTCCCGATGCTTGGCCTTTGGCCTAAATTCTATATATTCCCACGGAGGAAATAGTGACGTATGAAAATGTATTCGATCTTGATTAATTAAGAGTTGATTAACTCAAAAGCGACTTTTACCCCGACGGCAATACAAGAGATTACGGCGCTGATGAAGTTACTAATTGATGCCTCGTCTAGAAATGATTCGTAATCATTTGGTGCCGATGATCCGTTAAAATTCGCTCCCTAAAAACAGAGGTTTTGATCTGTTTATACGATTCAGGAGCTTTTTATCTAATGCAAGGCTGTAATTAGTATTCGGCAAAAGGATGATCATTATTTATATATATATATATATATATATATATATATATATATATATATATATATATATATATATATATATAATATATATTTGTATATATATATATATATATATATATATATATATATATATATATATATATATATATACAGTATATATATATACATTTATATATATAATATATATATTTGTATATATTAATATATATATATATATATATATATATATATATATATATATACTTATATATATTTGTATATATTAATATATATATATATATATATATATATATATATATATATATATATATATATATATATATATACGTGATATTATGACTAAAATCCTTCTGTCGATTAATTGAGACTTGCGTTCATAGATAAAATCCTCCTGAATCGCAACAGCAGCACAAAAACCTCCCGTTTTTTCGTTAGCGACTCTTAATGACTCATCAGCACCAAATGATTACGAATCATCTCTAAATGATGTTCTGGTAGCTTTCTACTTCATCAACATGTCTTCCTTATTGCGTGGGTAAGTGCTTTTGCGCTAATTGATTCTTCAATAGTCATGGCCGAATATATTATCATACCGCATTACAAGTATTGGTCGAAAATTTGTTGCGAATTACTATGTGGAAGGGATTTGCCCAAGTAAGGTATTCATTCATGTAGGTGTGTGCGTATACATATGTATCTTTGGATATCCAGTAAGTGCGAGTCATTTACTTAATCCTCTTAAGTGATCTCATGTTCCTTTTTAGTTCCTCGTTGGACGAGTCTGTAGAGTTTTCGGCTAGCACTCTGCTAGGCCCGAGTTTCAGTCTCCGGCCGGCCAATGAAGAATTAGAGGAATTTATTTGTGATGATAGACATTCATTTCTCGGTATAATGAGGTTCGGATTCCCCAGTAAGCTGTAGGTCCCGTTGTCGGTAACCAATTGGTTTTTAGCCACGTAAAATAAGTCTAATCCTTCGGGCCAGCCCTAGGAGAGCAGTTAATCAGCTCAGTGGTCTGGTTAAACTAAGGTATACTTAACTTTTAACCGTCAAAGGGAAAGGAGAGGTAAGTTATGTGAGATATTATTGCCTTGAAGGCGCTATATGCCAACTGCCTGTTTGGCAAGAGTCAAAAATCAGCTCGAATGATCGTGTCGCTTCATTCCCGAGCGCAAAGAAAAAGGAAAAAGCTTTTTGATACTTACGGTAGACAAACATGAAAGGTGAGAACTGAGAACTGAATTGCAGGGCAAATATAATATATATATATATATATATATATATAGTATATATATATATATATATATATATATATATATATATATATATATATATGTGTGTGTGTGTGTGTATGTGTGTGTGTATAAATTTGTAAGTTCTGCTCACATC
>NC_089763.1:18775994-18785994 GCF_040412425.1 Macrobrachium rosenbergii | reverse complement strand
GCACGAAACAACTCCCCCCACCCCCCTTGAAAGGCCCATTTAAAAGTAAGGAATCAGTTCGCCACAACAAGTAGGTGAATCCACAAAGTAGGTGAATCCACAAACCCCCACTTCCCCGTACAGGGCTAGTACCGTCAGTGCACCTCGTGCGGTGCACTGTAGGCATTACTTAAGGTTCTTTGCAACGTGCCTTCGGCCCCTACCTGCAACCCCTTTCGTTTTTTTTACTGTACTTCCTCTCTTATTCTCTTCCTTCTTACTCTCCACCCTCTCCTAACAATTGATTCACAGTGTAACTTCTGTCGCGCCTTTCAAACCTTTTACTGTCAATTTCCATTTCAGCGTTGAATGACCTCATAGGTCCTAGTGCTGGCCTTCGGTCTAAATTCTGTATTCAATTCAACCAATGAATACGTTCACGCAAGGGAATTTTTAATCTGGGCAAAACATAGGAAATAGGGACGGATATTCGGCCAATACTTCTAATGCGGTATAAAAATGTTTTGGATCTTAATTAGTTAACAGTTAATTAGCACAAAAGTGACTTTTACCCCCGACGGCAATAGAAGAGATTACGGCCCTGATGAAGTAATTAATCAACGCTCATCTGGAAATGATTCGTAATCATTTGGCGCTGATGAGTCGTTAAAATTCGCTCTCTAAAAGCGTAAGTTTTTTTTCTGTTGTTAGGATTCAATGGGTTTCTATGTAACGCAAGGCTGTAATTAACATTAGGCAGAAGGATTTGCTGTATTATTTCTCTTTGTTTCAAGATTTATAAAAATAAATATGACGGCGCAGAAATATGTACCCGTTTATTAAGTCTAAGACTCCTTACGTATGTAAACGTCCCTTCGTAAAATGTAATCAATAATGAGGAAATTTTAGTAAGAACGGAAAATACGACTGAGATTTAGCCGTGTAAACATCATCCAAAAATTTTACTTTATTGTGCGTGGAAATATTTCCCTCGGCTATAGTCCTAAGCTTTTCATATGTGGAAGACGATATTTAAAAAATATGGCGCAATTTCACTGAGGGAATGTTATGGTTGACAGATAGCATTTCAGTCGATGAGGTGAATAATACTTGCTACTTCATATTGCTTCATTAGGTTACAAGTCCAACTATAATTCCGAGTGCAACTTTGATAATAATTGTTAAAGTCTGTTAGTGTTTTACTTGCATTGATGTGTTCCTGAGGGAGAATATTATTAAATGAAAACAACGCTTATGCAAGGTGCCAGTGTTGGGCACGACTAAACTTCACTCAGGGAACGAAATGACTGATCAAAAATCGTGTTATATTTATGAACAACAGAGCTTCCTTCTTAAACACCAAAACTTATTAGGAATCAAACTAGCGCAGTTTTATGAATAAAATAAACTGTTTTGTTTACAACTACAAAGATTAATAAAACCCAACGGAATGATCTCGAAACCCTGGACAAATAAAGGTAAAGCTTTCCTTTTCTCCCGTATCTCTAAAGCACCGTTCACGCGAGGTGGTAGCCGCGGCGGTTGCAAAAAGTGGTGACCGTTCAGATTTGGCGGCTACCAGCGCTGTTCATTCAGTATTAATTTGGGATTGGAGAAAATAACATGCGCACGATATGTTCAAAAGACTGTATCCAACACTGAGAGAATATTAGCCTAAAGTCTTCAATTATTTCAGAATGACTTTAAATTCATTTGACGATTTACTTACACTGAATAAGGATTATGGTTCATCAAATAGCATAATGCAGAGTGTATGCATGTATATGTAATTATGCATACATAAATCCACACACACACACACACACATATATATATATATAATAATATAATAATATAATGTATGTGTATATATGTCAATGTTAATATATATTTTATATATGTATATATATATATAATATAATACAAGCATGTTGCATTTTACATAATTACGTAAAGGCACGAGATGGTCATATGGACGAAGATATGCTTTTTCAAGCCGCGTGTGAACAGGGCCTTTGTATGAACCTGATATCCTTTGATGGAGCTGGATTGTATCCGCAGCTTTACTGCACGAGTTCCAGAATTCCAGATCACGCTCTTGAGTCATTGAGGAATTTGTTAAGGAAGATTAAGACCTTCTCCGACCAGTTAGGATGCCCAGAATTCTCTGTTTACTCGAACACTGTTCCCGCTCTTAGGCCTATATAAACTCTAAATATTCTTCGTCGTGCTATTGTAAATAGTTCAGTATTTGCCTCTATCTGGGGAATGAATCTGTATTTGAAAAGATTTGACATGATCAAATGTTATGCCTTTATTGCATGTGATCGCATTATTTATTGAATTATTCATGAGAACTTGAGGCTATAACACAAACTCAGGCGCTATTGCCATCAACAGGTGTCACTGGATGGGAAAGCAGAAGCTATTTTCATATGTAGATGAGCAGACGAATCCGCTAACGTTTCTGTGTGGTCTCTCCTTGAGACACCTTTAATTGATGTGTTCCTCCTGCGTCTAAATTATTTCCCTTGTTGTAGCCGTGACAGATGAAAGATCGTTTCCAGAATGTATTCCCATCGAAGAAAATTTTTTTTTTTTTTAGCATATTAAAGCGAGAGTGACAGCTGATGTTTATAAGCAACATCTCGATATGAAGTTTGGTAAATGAAAATAATGACTTTGTGTGTTGGTGATATTTTTTGGTGAACAGATGATTTTTTTTTTTTATAAGGAAGGTAAGATTCTTCACAGGTGATATTATCCCTACGATATTCAGTTTTATGAGTTTTTATGTTATATTTAAGCTTCAGTGGGAATAAATCCCAATCCGATGTATAATCTGTATTTTGAGCCTAACGAAGTTCTAGTATTTTTTTTAAACAAAGGCTTTGGCGAGGGCAACCTAATTATCATTTATTATTTCAGTAGATGAAACTTATCCATATGGAACAAGCACATCAAAGGGGCCATTGACTTGAAATTCAAGCTTCCAAAGAATATGTTGGTTTCAACCTCCCACAGCGGACCCCACACTGCAGCGGTAACTGATCATGATATAGCGCCAGTGATTTTTCATCGCCATAGGGGAAACGCGAACCCGCCACATCAGAGTGGCATGTCACGACACTAACCACTAAGCCCTATTCAAGACCAAGCCCGGAAAGAAAATAAAAAAAAAAGAAGTTAAGGGGCTCAGCCACAAAGGAAGCAATATCTTTCCTTCCTTTTGAAAGACTGCAGGTTATAAAGTTTCATTAAAAGAAAACCAGGAGATTAATGCAATGACCTTTACTGAAGAGAGATTCAAAAGCTGCTTGGATTCATTGAAGTTATTGCATACACATACATACACATATACATACAGACATATGTATATATATATATATATATATATATATATATATATATATATATATATATACATATATAACGTAACACACATATATATGTATATATTTAATAAATATATATATATATATATATATATATATATATATATATATATATATATATATATATATATACATATATATATGTAGAATCTACTGGTCACTTTTACCAGACACATTTGTAATTCTAATAGCCACAATGCCCTCTAACTTCTCGAATTCTTCGCTTTTTGGATATGCTTGTAACTACAAAGCCGTAAGATCCAAACGCAAGAAACTGAAGAGACTTTGATGCCCGGTCGCGGGAAACGGGCATCAAAGTCTCTTCAATTTCTTGCGTTTGGATCTTACTGCTTTAAAATAACATATCAAAAAGGAAAAGAAATTAAAAGAACATTAACTAATAAATACATACACATATACTGTATATATATATATATATATATATATATATATATATATATATATATATATATATATATATATATATATATTGTTGTGTGTGTGTGTATCTTTAAGAGTGAGTGTATTGTTTATGATGTGTCTGTATCTGTATGTGTTTGTAGAGAGAGAGAGAGAGAGAGAGAGAGAGAGAGAGAAGAATAACGTTATAACTAAATTTTGTCTGGAGTGTTTGAGAAAGAGGGACAGACACACAGACAGACAGACAGACAGACAGACAGACAGACAGAGAATACCGCCAGCACCCAATAACAGAGCACGTGAATACGAAAGGAGGAAATTGCGAGCGTCTTGCAAACGTTGGCTGCAACAGAAAGAATTCCAGAGTAAGAATTCCGTATCCCAAGACGCCGCTGCCTTTCAAGAACTCTGTAATCAGGAATTCCTTTCAGTAGAAGTTTCACGTTCCAGCCTTGGGTTTTGAAAAGAAAGTAAAGCTACACCTTTTCATCTATATAATTCTGTTCTTTGGCTGTAGATCGAAAGGATATTGAAGTCCTTTTTTTTATATGTTTTACTTGCTAATCATATTCCCTTCTTCAGCATTGCTGCGACGCAACTCAGTCGACTGGCCACATCCCCCTCCGCATTAGGATAAATAGCTGTCCCATGCTGGTAAATCTAAATTAAAACCTCCAAGTTAAGGAACCGAGTGATTTAATTTCATTCCTCGTCTATCACATATATTTATGTGTGTGTGTATATGTATATATATATATATATATATATATATATATATATATATATATATATATATATATATATATATATAAATATATATGTATATATATGCATATATATGTACTTATTTTTATATTCTAAATATTTCAGATACGCTCCCTTACATTCAACATTCATAAGCTAAGCTCTAGTTCGAGTTAGGAGATGTCCAGTGTTTCGTATTTCTCTATGAAATCTTCCCTGCAAATAAACAATGTCACTTTGCATTATGACCGATTCCGGGTAAGATGAGGCCGAGTCCGAAAGCGTCCGAACGGCAGATGCAAATGAAGGTTGTCGGCTTGGCAGCATCTGAGGTCTATCTGGGTGACGTCGGATCCAGCGAGCTTATTCGGATGCAGTGGACCTGAAATGCGATTGCACGCTGCGGCTAATTTATGTTTGGTTTGACTCTCTAGGCAGAACGGGCTGAGAGAGAGAGAGAGAGAGAGAGGCAGGTTTCGCTGGTCTTTGCGTAGGCAGAGCCAAGGCCAGGAAGTTAAGGAAGATCGAACTTGAAGACGAAGTTAACGTCACATTTGAAGAAAAGTTGCGAAGAAGTTTCGTATCTCGAGAAATTATTTTAACCAGATGTCACTATTTATAAAAAAAATAATTACATTTGAATTTGTAGATGCCGCTGTTGGTAGGATTTTTCACTAAGCCTCTAGATTTTAAACTATTCATCTTGTGTTGAGTCGAAATGAAATCAAATATTATTATACTTGATCTAATATTTATTGCAGTGTGCATAATCGAGAAGTTTGTTGACAGTTTATCCATTTGACTGTTTTTTTGAACAGGGAAATGATAAATAACACGAAATAATGTGCAAATAACAGCGAATGAAAAATGCATAACAACAGAGATACTGTAGAATATTCATGAGAAACAAACGATCCCAATAGCCCCTGTACAATGATCATGAGAATATAAAGCACACTGGGAGAACGATATATAGATGCAATATACAACAATTACATTTAAGAAGACGAGAAGAGTGCAAGGAAACAGTACAAGAAGAAAGTGACTTCATAAACCCTCCTACTAATCCAGTCTATACTAACCTAGCCTAGCACAGGGAGAAGCTGCTAGACTAATAGAATATGCCCTCCCCCGATTTAAGTAAAAGTCAACACAGTGGCGCAATGAATCAGTTCTAGTTAGCAAATTAGATCTACGAGAAAAAAAAAAGTATACCTTAGTTTTACCAGACCACTGAGCTGATTAACAGCTCTCCTAAGGCTGGCCCGAAGGATTAGACTTATTTTACGTGGCTAAGAACCAATTGGTTACTTAGCAACGGGACCTACAGTTTCTTACAGGGTTGTCGTTAGATGGAGCTAAATTTTGGAATCCTTTTCCAGTGACAATCATGTGATCGAGATACCATGCTGTGAAGGTTAGACAATAAGTTAGGGTCTTTTCAAAGCTGGCTGCCCTAGACTAAGAGCCCGTGCTGGCAAACGGCCACTTTAAACTAAAATACGAGTATAAGTTGGAAGAATTGTTCAGCGTCTTTGTAATGAGGACAACAATACAAAATAGACAGTTAGAAGGGAAATTTTCTTAATCTTTAACATTCTTAAGCACCACGAACGATTTACTAGGGAAAAGTTGAAAGAAATAAGTTGAAGTGATCAGGCGACAAGAGAAAGAATGAGGGCGATATGTCAAGGCCAACTTCCCACCTGATTAAACGAGACATACTGAATGTGTTTAATCCCTTAGATTGCGGTGAAGCTTCACTTTTCTTCTTCCATTTTCCCTTCCGCTTCTTTTCGAGCCAAGTCTTGAAAAGAGTGTTATGCAGACCGCTCCATTACCTAATAAAATGTTTCATTCTGACTCGGCTATTTTTTTTTAATGCAGTTCCATTGTGTTCAGAACCTTTGTCAAGCAATCATGCATAAAGGAAGGTTCCGCAAGCTATACGGAGATACTTTCATTAAGAGCTTAAATGCACAAGATACTTCACATGAAGTAAAAGTGTTCATTCGTATGCAGTAATCCTCCTCGGATTACGCGGTAATCCTCATAAGTATACAAGTTTCGACGACTTTTTTTCCGTTCTACTATTAACCTTGGGAACTGTCTTCCTGATTCCGTCTCCAGTGATCTTGAAAGAAGCATCAGGTTACCGCTCCGTTTTTCTTTGCCCTTAAGAAAACAAAAGGCAGCCTTTTGCAGTTTTCAAACTACACTAGTTCCCTCCCCCTCCCCCTACGAGCAGTGGAAAAGCTAATGCATATAGCGATGAATCCTTCCCCATCAGCAAGATTAACTATTCATCACCCATGCAAAAACAAAGAGAAGCAAATATACTGCATATTGATTCGGCAAAAGGAAGGTTTCGCATTAATCAGTGTCGTCTGTTGGAATAGAAAAAAAAGTAATTTGCAAATGGATATTTCTGCGAAGCATTTTGTCCAAAGCTGCGTGACGTGTGGATAGAAAACCTTAATCCTTTCTCTGTCATAAGTGATTGAAAAGTCATCATAGGTTAAATATCAAATTGATCCTCAATATCCCTTTATATGAAAATGTACCTATTGATGGATTATAAAAATTAAAGAAGCTGACAAGTTTCTACAACTCAAAGCGATGAATTGAATGAATGAGTAATTAATAGACTGATCTCTAAAGGAATAACTGGGTCTAAGGTCAATTTGAATCGCTTCTTATCAGAGGCAGGGGAATATTGATAAAAGCTTTGCATAAGCAGAGACACGAAACAAGGTTGCGTGGGTGGCAGCAGGTAACAAGAGGACAAAGTTCGTAATTACATACGAGTTTGAGGTTGGAGAACTGTCTCCAGAGATGCGTGGAGAAGCATGAGTGGATAATGAGGCAGAGAGAGAGAGAGAGAGAGAGAGAGAGAGAGAGAGAGAGAGAATATGTTTTGTGAACAAATTTGTAATTGGGACAGAGTGTAAATATGAGAATAGGTTTAAGGATGAGAGAGAGAGAGAGAGAGAGAGAGAGAGAGAGAGAGAGAGAGTGGAATTAGCTTGTAAAGAGATACGTATGAGAGAGACTGACAGACAGACAGACAGTTATATTTCAATTTTATCATCTGAATACACATTTCATTTGTAATATTTCTGTTTACAATAATTTGAGATTCACACTGAATCGCCTTCAGAATGATATTACTTCCATATATACAACCGCCCAATTTACTTTGAATTTTTGTGGCTTTTAATTCTATAAAAAGTTTGGTACGCAATTTGCTAAGTTATTTGTCTTTGGGCCTTAATCCATTTGCATTTGTGATTTTTTTTTGAAGAAGAAGAAGAAAACTTATTTAGCTGAAAACAAGCGTAGATGACCTATGATGATCCACAGTTTTACAGTACATAAGTTAAGTTTACAGCTACAAATCTCTTGAAGTTTCAGTTCTTTAAGTGATATATTTTTAATGCACGTAACAACACTACTTTCGAACTCTCTCTCTCTCTCTCTCTCTCTCTCTCTCTCTCTCTCTCTCCTTGTGTACACAGTCAATGATTTCGGTTACTTCTTGACAGATAGTGATGATGGAGGTGAATAATTGTAAACGTTTAGTCACTGACTGTGACGAGTGATGATGACGTCATAGGCACGCGCTCAGATCTAGAATCTATTCGTCAGCGTCTGCCGAGATGACGAGGGTGAAGGATCTTCCAAAGACATGGAGAGTTAGGAGTACGCTGCTTTAGTGAAAGAGAAATGAACGATAAACGCAGATTCAGCAAGAATAGCAGAAAAGTTTATAAGGATAAACTGCTACTAACAATGTGGGTATGGCCGCAATGACTTCAGCAGCGATGGAGAAGGATCTGATAACTCTTCTTATTTGGAGGTTATTGGTAATCGTTGTATAACATTTTTGAAATAGTGGAAAGACTCTGTTTCTGGGGGCTGAGTTTCTGGCAATACATACCTAGCCTTGACTAACCTAACTTTACCTAGGAGGTCTTTAACAAGTCTTATCTTTTAACATACATAAACGTACCCAAGAAGGTCTTTAACTAGCTTTAGCTGACGTAACCCCGCTTAGAAAGTCTTTAACTAGAATCATCAACTAATCTTCCATAGATGGTCTTAGAAAAGGTCCCCACTGCTTGTATCCTGGAATCCACCCAGCTGTATCCCCCAGCAGTGAGGTATTGAGCCAAACAAGTTCTTGTGGAATAAGAACTTGGAGGGTGGACCTGAGGTCCTTATTGCTCCGGAAAATAAAATATCAATAGAACTATCATACATACGGTAGCATTCAAGAGTTCAAGCATAACATTAATAAGATTCAGTTTGGAGAGATAGAAAAGACCCAGTCGTCTAGCCAAGCGAGAAGAGGGCACTGATAAGAACAAAACTGAAAATTAAATCCATAATGAAGTGAAAATCCCAGAACAGACTCATTTCCTCAGTTATTGCCTCATTAGAGACTATACCAGCTGGTCGGCTGGTATAGTGGTTAGTGCCGTGACATGCCACTCAGATGTGGAGGGTTCGCGTCTCCCACCCAGGGCGATGAAAGATCACTGGCTCTGTATCATGATCAGTTACTGCTGCAGTGTGGGGTCTAGGGTGGGAGGTTGAAACCAACATTCTTTGGAAGCTTGAATTTCAAGTCAGTGGCCCCTTTGGTGTGCTAAATAGGTTTCAGCTACTGAAATAATAATAATAATAATAATAATAATAATAATAATAATAATAATAATAATAATAATAATAATAATAATGAAGGCCAATTGCTCACTAACAAAATCTGGTGGTTTGGCCCATTGATAGACAGGGCCTCTGGTTGTTAGTAGTCGTAAACTGAAGATGTCAAACTATACATTTCCGAGGCGTGAGTTGGTTGGGTCATTATCATTCAAAATAACTCTTTTGCAAGAAGGTAATGTCATCAGCAGAACTCGTGTGTGTGCTCCAGAAGCATTAAAAAAGTGCTTTTGAATTGTACCCTCGGCTTCTAGTACATCCATTTTCAGCCTTTCATTTTACCCCAGTTCCCACTTACTTTCTTCAGTCTCGCTGTCCAACCTCTCTAACCGTTACTTCCTAGTGCAACTGTGGAGTTTTCTCCCTTTTCCACCTTTATATCCTTGTAATTTATATCCAGTCCCCTCTTTTTACTATAAGTAGAGCCGAGTGGCCGAAAATGCCCGTGGAGAGATGGGGGATCTGGTTATTGAAAGTCGTAAATTGATAATTTCAGACATTACATTTCCGAGGCAGAAGTTGATTTGGAAGGTTATTAAAAACCATTTATTGGTTTGACTCATTTATGAAATTTTTACGAGAGTTATGTCGAATGATAATATTCGACATAACTCTCGTTAGGGGGTTAGTTCCATCAGCGTACCTCGTGTGGTGTACTGTAGGCATAACTAGAGGGTGTTTGCATTGTCCCTTTGGCTTCAAGTGCATCTGCTAATTAGCCTTTTGCCTTACCTCCA
>NC_089763.1:18765994-18770994 GCF_040412425.1 Macrobrachium rosenbergii | reverse complement strand
ATATAAAAAGAAGGGAAGAGGGGAACCTTTAGCAAAGACCTTCTATGGGTGGATACCAGGATACAAAGAGAAGAGAAGAGGGGAACCTTTAGCAAAGACCTTCTATGGGTGGATACCAGGACACAAAGAAAAGGGAAGAGGGGAACCTTTAGCAAAGACCTTCTATGGGTGGATACCAGGACACAAAGAAAAGGGAAGAGGGGAACCTTCAGCAAAGATTTCTATGGGTGGATACCAGGACACAAAGAGAAGGCAAAGAGGGGAACCTTCAGCAAAGACTTCTATGGGTGGATACCAGGACACAAAGAGAAGGGAAGAGGGGAACCTTCAGCAAAGACTTCTATGGGTGGATACCAGGACACAAAGAGAAGGGAAGAGGGGAACCTTCAGCAAAGACTTCTATGGGTGGATACCAGGACACAAAGAGAAGGGAAGAGGGGAACCTTCAGCAAAGACTTCTGTGGGTGGATACCGGGACACAAAGAGAAGGGAAGAGGGGAACCTTTAGCAAAGACCTTCTATGGGTGGATACCAGGATACAAAGAGAAGGGAAGAGGGGAACCTTTAGCAAAGACCTTCTGTGGAAGGTTAGTTTGACTGAGGCTGCTTAAAGACTTTCTAGGTATGTTTAGATAAGTTAAGACTAGTTAAAAAAAAAACAGGTAAAGTTAGGTTAGATATAGCCAGGTTAATTGTACCACCAGAAACCCAGCCCACGCAAATGGAGTCTTCCAATTCTTCAGAAAATAATATAACGATTAACAATAACTTCCAAATGAGAGTTTTCAGATCCTTCTTCATTGCTGCTGAAGTCCCCGAGGCCATACCCACATTTTATCAGTTTATCCTTAGGAACTTCCTTTTCCAGTCTGCTATTCTTGCTGACTCTACTCTTACCGTTCATTTCTCTTTCTGTAAATGCTTCGGACTCCTAATCTCCATATCTTTGGAAGATCCTTCACCCTCGTCATCTCAGCAGACGCTGACGAATAGAGTCAAAATTTGGGCGCGTTCTTGTGACGCCATCAATCGTCATAGTTAGTGACTGAACGTTCACAGTTATTCACCTCCAGCATCCCCATCTTTCAACAAGTAACTGAAAGCATTGCCTGCGTAAACAAGAGAGAGAGAGAGAGAGAGAGAGAGAGAGAGAGAGAGAGAGAGCATTTAAAAATAAATTTGTTACGTGAACTGTAATCACTGTTATACTGAAACTTCAAAAGAATTATATTTGTTTGTTGATCTTAGAGCAATCAAATTATATAAACTGGTGTAGAGCAACGCTGGTCACCTACGCTTGTTTTCGACTAATAATGTATCTTTCTTCTTCTTCTTCTTCTTCTTCTTCTTCTTCTTCTTCTTCTTCTTCTTCTTCTTCTTCTTCTTCTTCTTCTTCTTCTTCTTCTTATTATTATTATTATTATTATTATTATTATTATTATTATTATTATTATTATTATTATTATTATTATTATTATTATTATTATTCAAAATATGAACAAATACCTAAGGATTGAGGCACTAAAGTGAATAACAATGAAAATTTCATACAAAAATTCCTTTGAAACTAAAATTCAAAGTAAATTAATTTTTCTTATTTATCTGAATGCGCACAGCAAGAAATTACTTACGAGTTTAAGTTTACTGAAGCAACGTAATTCCTAAGTCCATTAAATGTCAGAGTCTCATGTTATTGTAGATACGAGAGATATAATAAAATCTGGACTCATTATTTAAAGTTTAAATATAACTTCTCTATCTTTCATGTACATACTTTTAAAAAATTTCACCATGCCTCATTATCCCCGGATTCTCCATCTCTGGAGACATTTCTCCAACCTCAAACTCGTATATCATTAGGAGCTTTGTCCTCTTGTTCATGCTGCCACCCACGCACCCTTGTTTCGTGTCTCTGCTTATGCAAAGCTTTTGTCAATATTCCCCTGCCTCTGTTAACAAGCTATTCAAGTTTGCTTGGCCTTAAACCCAGTTATTCCTTTAGAGATCAGTCTATTAATTATTCATTCATTCTGTTAATAGCCTTGGTTTGTAGAAACTCAATAAACTTCTTTAACTTTTATCATCCATCAATATATACATTTTCATATAAAGGGATTTTGAGGATCAATGTGATATTTAACCTATGGTGCCTTTTCAATCACTTATGACAGAAAAAGGATTAAGGTTCTTCTATCCACACGTCACGCAGCTTTGGACAAAATGCTTCGCAGAAATATCCATTTGCAAATTACTTTTTTTTTCTAGTCCGACAGACGACACTGATTAATGTGAAACCTTCCTTTTGCCGAATCAATATGCAGTATATTTGCTTCTCTTTGTTTTTGCATTGGTGATAAATAGTTAATCTTGCTGATGGGGAAGGATTCATCGCTATATGCATTAGCTTTTGCAATCCTCATAGGGGGAGGGGAAGGGGAAACCATTGTAATCTGAAAAAGGAAGACTAACATTTTTTTTTTTTTTCAAAAGGCAAAGGCAAATCGTAACGGTAACCTGATACCTTTTTTGTAGGTTACTGAAGACGGAATCAGGAAGTCAGTTCTCAAGGCTGAGAGCAGACCGAAAAAAGCGGTCACCGAAGCCAGTAACCTGACAAGGATTACCGTGTAATCCTATGAAGAATACTGCATACGATTGAACACTTTTTTTATTGCATGCAGTGAAAAAGTGCATGAAAGGTCTTAATGAAATCAACTCCGTATAGCTGGTAGAACCTTCCTTTATGCATGATTGCCTGACAAAAATTTCTGAAACCATTGCAGCTGCATTAAAAACGAAAAATGCGCCGAAGTTTCTTCGGCGCATTCGAGTTATCTGTACAGCGTATAATGGCTGTATGAAACTCTCAGCCACGTCCCCATGAAACTCTCAGCCGCGGCCCCTGAAACTTTGAACCACGTCCTGGTGGCGTTGTTGACACCTATAGCGGTCCTAGACGCACGATCATGGCTAACTTTAAACCTGAATAAAATGAAAACTACTGAGGCTAGAGGGGTGCAATTTCGTATGTTTGATGATTGGAGGGCGGATGATCAACTTACTAATTTGCACCCCTCTAGACTCAGTAGTTTTTAAGACCTGAGGGTGGACATTAAAAGTGCCGACGGACAGACGAATAGCCACCTCATTCATTTTCTTTCTCAGAAAACTAAAATTAGCGAGTTCGAACGAAACCTTTTATTTAAGTAGCGACGACCAATGGAGCGTCCTGCCTAAACCCCTTTACAAACCCAGACTCGTAAAGAAGCGAAAATGGAAGAAGAAAAGTGAAGCTTCACCGCAATCAGAGGAATTAAACACGTACTGTGTATTGCGTTTAATCAGATGGAAAGGTGGTCTTAACAGAGCGTGCATTCATTTCTCCCTCATCTGATTACCTCAGCGCATGGTAACGAAATACCTAATCGCTTTGTTTTGCCTTATTTTCTTTCATCTTTTCCTTGGCAAATCCTTCGTGGTCCTTAAGAATGTTCAAGATAGGTATTTTATCCCTTCCATCTGTCTACTTTGTATTGCTGTCGTCATTACAAAGCCGCTAAACAATCCCTCCAACTCATCTTTTAGTTTAAAGTAGCCTTATACCAATACGACAGCCTCCCAGAGGATGATGTGGAATTGGAACTTCAGAATTTCAAGAGAAGATGTAATGCATTACTACCCTGATACTATTCTCCTTGAATTTTAATCAATTTTTATATATTTATTAATTAATTTTTTTTAATAAGTGGGATCTCTTTCTTGTGTTTTCGCTTTAACTCCTCTTAATTGTTCTTATTGAACACCATGTTCTTTGGAAACTTGAATTTTAAGTCAATGGCCCCTGTAGGCTTGTTCCATATGAATGGGGTTCATCTTCTGAATAATAATAATAATAATAATAATAATAATAATAATAATAATAATAATAATAATAATAATAATAATAATAGTCTTTGGCAGCCTAGAGCTAACTCGAACTCAGTGTATAACCTTCGTGACAGGTTATCTAAACCACATGATTATCATTGGAAAAGGATTCCGACATTGAGCGTCATCTGACGACAACTCTGTTCTCGAAGATCTGATTTGCCGACGAGAACTCATTCGTCGGAACAGGTACTGTCTTCTTACCTAAACCAGGGAAGAACATATTTCACCATTCCAGCAGCTCCTTCCCATACGTAAGAAGTTAGGGTAAGCAAGAATAGATTGGGTAAGTAGGAGGGTTCATGAAGTCACTTTCTTTGATAACGTTTTTGCTCCAGTTTTGTGTCTTCTCAAACGCAGTTGTTATAATCTCATTGAATCTATATATCGTTCTCCTAATGTGCTTTATATCCAAATGATCATGTCACAGAGACCATTGTAGACTTTCGTTTCTCATCAACATTCGATAGTATCTTTTGTCTTAATAATTTTTCAGCTGCTCTTATTTGCAAATGATTCTGTTATTCATTACTTCTCTGTTCCAAAAAAAAGTACAGAAGATATTATCAGCATACTTTCTGATTACGCACATTTCCATAAATATTAGAACGCAAGTCTAATAATATTCGATTTTATTTGAACGTTAAACATGACAGCTTGAGTTTGAAGTCTAGAGGCTTAGCGGAAATTCGTTTAAACTGAGACGGCTACAAAATCAAATGAATTTTTTTTATAAGAAGCGACAACTGGCGAAAGGAATTCCTCGAGACACGAAACTTCTTTTGCAACTTCTCTTCAAATGCGACGTTAACTTCGTCTTCAAGTCCGGTCTTCCTTAACTTCCTGGCCTCGGCTCTGCCTACGCAAAGACCAGCGAAACCTCCCTCCCCCCGCCTCTCTCTCTCTCTCTCTCTCTCTCTCTCTCTCTTTCTCTCTCTCTCTCTCTCTCTCTTAGCCCGTTCTGCCGAGAGAGCCAAACATAAATTAGCCGCAGCGTGCAATCGCATTTCAGGTCCACTGCATCCGAATGAGCTCGCTGGATCCGACGTCACCCAAATAGACCTCAGATGCTG
>NC_089763.1:18753494-18760994 GCF_040412425.1 Macrobrachium rosenbergii | reverse complement strand
AAATACTGAGGTGCAGAGGGTGCGGTTCTCTGAGGAGAGAAAAGGACCACTAATGGCGGTTGGGCATTGCACTTCTTGTCAGTGGTAGTCACTCCAATAGGACGCTAGGAAATCAAATAAAAACCTCATACCGGACACGGTATGTGGTTGCAAGCCTATGCTGAAAGAACACTGAAAAGCCTTCGTATCATTAGACATTCGTATTTTCTAGAAGTTTTCTGAATACGGATTATACATACATACATACATACATACATACATACATACATATACAGTATATATATGCATGTATTATGTATATACATACATACATGTATGTATGTATGTATGTATGTATGTATGTATGTATGTATGTATGTATGTATGTATGTATACTGTATATATAAACCTTGTTAAGAAAGCCTTCCACAACGTACGAAATGGCTGATGATGCGACGATTTTCCAGCAGTGTCCCTGCATTTGACGCTTGAAGTATCTTGCAGTTTCTCTGTAGCTACCCCTGTTAGGGGGACGAGCTCATTGTAGATAGATAGATAGATAGATAGATAGATAGATAGATAGATAGATAGATAGATAGACAGATATGGGATATTATGTAAAAGACTCTTTACAAAAGAAACAGGAACAGAAGTTGTTTGTGAAATTCAAGATTCATGGTCTTGTTTTGTTGGAGTTTTTCCAATAAAAAAAAAACCATCTTTTGCCTTCGGCAACACACGAACACAAACCCTCTATCGCAAGAAGCAGAGTGAAGAGGAGGCAGTAAATTATTCAAATGACCTTCTCCGGTTTCAGCACGTTCATTACCTCGCTGAACGAGCCAGTGAGAAGAAGATTGACCGACTAAACAGCCATTGATTTCTTTCCATCGCGTGATTCCAATGCATCTAATTAGCCAGTCCAGAAGACTATCGCTAAGAAATGCAACTTCGTCCCTCTAAAATGCTCCCGCTAAGAAATGCGACTCACCTAATGAACGATGCCTGGGGGAATGTGCTGAATTCGGGCGCGTTCAGTTGGCAGATGTAAATGAATGTTGTTAGCCTGGTCGTAGCCGAGGGCAATGTGCTTGTCAGATGCAATGCGCCCTTTCGGAGGCACTGGACCCGAAATGCACTTGCAGGTTATGCTTAATTTATGTTCGGCCATTAAGGCTGGGCGAAGAGAGAGAGAGAGAGAGAGAGAGAGAGAGAGAGAGAGAGAGAGAGATAGAAGCGGTGGGCAGTCCAAGAGCGAGAGTGTGCCTGCAGATGTGCACATGGGCGAATGTAAGTGCCTAAAATAAAGCAAGAGAGAGAGAGAGAGAGAGAGAGAGAGAGAGAGAGAAATACACTGAAGAGACGAAGTAAGGAAGCAATAACTTTGAATGGTCTAAACGAACGAATGTTTAGCTGTTTCATGTGATCCTTGTATCCACAAAAGGTTCAAATGATTGACGTGAACAGGTGCGCAAAAATTTTATATCGAATTTACATATCCTTCATTCCCATAAATTTAGGGTTTCTTCTCAGCGGAAGGATAACAATAACAACTGTTTATTGTTATCCCGCCAGAAAAAAAGGGGGGGAATGGTCTCTTTTTTTCTCCCAAAATTTAAACAGCTGTTGTCAGTCATAAGGTTCTTCTTTGGTTAAATTTTCGTAGAAATCCATATAAAACTTTCCACTTAATCATGCCAATATTATGAACATCTTGTCGAAAGTAATAAAATTGAACAAGGAGTAAACACTTAACTAGCTGTCAAAAAATCCGCTTGACTGAAATCTGCGAATGGTGAAATAGGCTTTTAGGAAAAAAGACAACTATTTTCTGTGCATAAACCTGGCAATGGCAGCCTTATTCCTTTGCCTAGCTCAGGTCTGAGTGAGACAAAGAAATAGAGAATTGGGTTATCGGAGAAAACAGGAGGAGGAGGAGGAGAACATTAATATCTAACAGTGTAAAATCTTCTTCGTTTAACGTGCTTTTTATCCCATTTTTCATATGGGGTAAGCACGATGCCTTCTTTCGAAGGACTTTGATTTAGCGTTGGGGTAGCCCGTAGCCACGATCGTCTGCCCTGCCTGGCATCGCCTAGACCCCGTTAGCACATGTGTATGTATTGTGCCAAATCTCCAGCTCCCTTTCTCCCGGCAGCGAAGAGACGTGATATGCATTAAAATATTTTCGTACTTTAGAAAATACATATGGATGTAAAACTGATAGGGAGATATTTAGTTATGAATAATACAAAGCATGAAAGAGCGCCCTGAAAACGGGGCAGAAAAAGCATCACCGCTAACGAATGATTTATTAGATACTGAAGAAGGTCATGGTGTCATCTTTGTCCTTAACTCGAAAGCCAGGATTTATCAACTGTGAAACCTTTATCACTTCTTTTGCGACTTAGATTTTAATTGCTGTAGTCTTCATGAAAGTAATTAAATTTTCTTATATCACTGAAATTTTTCAATGTTTTATATGTCACTGAAATATCTTTGAAATTATTGTACCTTCTTTGAAATTACTAAATTCTTTCTTATAGCTATGAAATATTTCCAAAAATATTGCATTTTTCGTTATTGCCCTAAACTGCAGCATTGTTTCATGTAACTGAATCTATTTCCTAAGATCACTACAACGTTTCAGATATTTATAAATCTATTTCTAGATTTTTAAAAATTTTGTTGACTTCACCTTAATCATTCTGAGATCAATATTTTCGTCTGAAATAACTGAAATTTTTGTTATGCACCTGAAAAGTTTCAATAAATAATCAGGTTTTCGTCTGAAATAGCAGTAACCTTTCTGAAATGAAGAAAGCCTCTCTGACGTCACCGAAATACTCTCAAAATTTCATCAGTTCTTCTGCTTCTATTCGTCCTCATAAATGAAGCAAGAAAAGAAAATTCTTCAGTATGAAAGAAAAAGAAATTTGAAAACTTTTTTTTCACAATGGTTCTTCTCGTTGAGAAGTTTTATTTGGAACAGTAAATTGGCAAAAAAGAAAGTTGTCCGAACAAGGGTATGAAAAGAGAAATAAAATAAAGCGATAACAATTGAGGATGCAGGTGTGGTCATCTAAGCGTAAATCTCTCTCTCTCTCTCTCTCTCTCTCTCTCTCTCTCTCTCTCTCTCTCTCTCTCTCTCTGTCTGTATATGTGTGTGTGTGTGTGTGCTGTGTGGTTGTGTGTATAAATAAAGTTGTAATTGTATATTTATTATTATAAGTATGTATATATATATATATATATATATATATATATATATATATATATGTGTGTGTGTGTGTGTGTGTTATGTATGTATGTGCATGCGTTTTGAAGAGTGTGAATAGGTGCGCACATACATACATACATACATATATACAGTATACATATATGTATATGTATATATATACGTATACATAATTGTGTATATATACATATACATATATATATATATATATATATATATATATATATATATATATATATATATATATATATATATATATATACAGACAACTTCTACTGTTGCCTTTTTTCACATTTCGTAAATAGACAACACTTTTTGTCAACAAACAACGTGTTGCCTCTCGCTCACGATGCAACATTTCGGAGTTAGTTTTTTATTTATTTTCTTTTTATTTCTATCAGATTTGAGCCTGATATTCTCTCTGCTCCTGGTTTCGCCCTTTCATCACACGTACGGACTCTTAACTATGCCTTTCTTAGTAAGTTAATGCCCTTTTAGGCTCATTCCTTATGAATCTACGCAACTTTGAATAATAATAATAATAATAATAATAATAATAATAATAATAATAATAATAATAATAATAATATAATTATAATGATAATAATAATAATAATAGTTTACTTGAATTTCGAATTATTTCGAATAATAATAATAATAATAATAATAATAATAATAATAATAATAATAATAATAATAGTTTACTTGAATTTCAATTATTCGAATAATAATAATAATAATAATAATAATAATAATAATAATAATAATAATAATAATAATAATAATAATAATAAAATAAAAATTGGATACACAATATATATATATATATATATATATATATATATATATATATATATATATATATATATATATATATATATATATATATATATATATATATATATATATATATTTATTTATATATACGACTAATAATATCCATCTAAACACGAATGGATAAAACGGACAACGAAATTGCCTTCCTCTTCTAGATTAAAGTTGGCCATATGCCAGCACGTATCCTTGTCTTTTAGCGGCCTTTGAGTGTGGTAAGGTGTGAAAGGGATCAGGCGGGCTGGTGTGGACCTCCGGTGTCTTTAGAGCCAACAGAGGCGTCTGAAGTGTCAGTTGTCAGCTGATGTTTGTTTACAATTCGCCTAAGAGGGGCTCAGACGAGTACACTCGGATTAAAGGCAAGCGTTAGATGCTGTCAGTTGCCTTTGGGGGAAGCATGGAATTGACTGAAACATAAACAAAAGTGTTTTATTTATTTTACAGAAACAGTCATTTATTTATTTTACACAAGCAATCATTATGATAAGGTAGAGGGACGTGTAAAACACCAATGAGATTTTGAATACCGCAGTCATGATGTAGAGGAAGAAAATGGAAGTTATAATAAACAAAAGATGCTGATATGACTAAAACATCCTTTTTTTTCTAAGACTATGCTTCTTTACTAGCAATAATTATTTAATATAAAGAATTTACCCTTATTTTTCAAGTAACCAATTTCTTCCGATAGACAAGACAGTTTCAAGGCCACTTCTTCTACTATGCTCTAAAAAAGTATAATCTTAGAGCAGTAGTTCTCAGTTCTCAACCTGGGGGGCCATGGCTCGCTGGAGAGTGTCAGCAATTTTCCAAGGGAGGCTTGAGCACAGGGAAAAATTAAAATTCTCTAATTCGTTATTCTCTTAACAAGTCGCTAAAAAGCAGTGTCAAAGTATCTCACTAATTCATCCACCCCCAAAAAAAATAACCTTCTCCCCTTCTCTTTCTCTTTTTCCTTTAAATCTGGGAGGAATTTACTCATAAGAATGAAAGGGGGCGTGGAAGGGAAGGACCAACTCTTTAGAGGGCGTGAAATGACAAAGAAGGTTAGAACCACTGTCTAGAGGATGGAAAAATCGAGCTGTTAGACAGAGCAATTTTTATAAAGCTTCACCTCAATCTTCTCCCGTTTAGACGCACAAACTTTGGTGTTTGCTCGATAACGGCATTTGCTCTATAAGAGACAAAGACAGAGAATGGGTGCAAAGGGGAAAATTCCACTGCATTTGTTGAAACGAGGGATAGTTTAGAGACTATGAGACAATTATCAGATTAGGGAGGGTAACTTTTAGATTACAGGAATTATTAAAATTAATTATCCATGATGCAGGTAGCCCCAATAACATGAACCTTTTGGCTAATTGACCAACACCGTGTTCTTTTAGTTTAGTTTTACACTTAATTATCGTTTATCTTTGCCTATTTTATTCCTTGTTCTTCCTTTCATCGTCCCAGCCTTTTCGTATGCTGCTTTCTTGTGTGATCTACTACGTAACATTGCAATTCCTTTTAATCACAGTTAGTCAGAAGTCCCAAATTCTCTTTAGGACTTGCGAATCTTAATGCCGCAAATATTTTCCGAAACCTGACGTAAAAGGGTACAGTAACTGGATCTGATGAATGACGCCAAGGAAACTACTGAATCAGGGTGCGTTCATTTGGCAGACGTAAATGAATGTTGTCATCTGCGCACTCAGTGAGGCCCATGTGTTTGCCGGCTTCGATGTCCTCATTAGGACTTGGTATATGTCCAGCCGTTGAGGAGGAGAGAGAGAGAGAGAGAGAGAGAGAGAGAGAGAGAGAGAGAGAGAGAGAGAAGAGAGAGGCAGTTTTCATAATATGAGAACAGGGGAAAGCCTTTAAGTAGACCGGTAGTAGTTGATTCGGAAAAATGAAGTTTTATTTGACAGTTGTTTATGTTCACAAAGAAATATTTCCAGTGACTAGTTTGAAAGTATGGTGTGACAGAATAAGATAAAAACAAAATCTTTGCTATGAAAATCAGAATATACATTTGACCTTAATCTTTCATTAGTTTACCCGAAAACCACGTTACTACCTAAAGAGAAAATATGAGGTTTGCTCATTCTTACAGACATATCTGTCTAATATTTATAAACGCTTGCTCATGTTTATTGAAGTACACGGAGTGAAACTGAATATAAAATTCAGGCAAAAGTCCAAGCGCTCGGACATATGAAGTCATTCTGCGGCGATAAGGAACTTGAGAGTTACAGGTTTTAAAGTTGTAACAGGAGGAAAACCTCTCAGTTGCACAATGAAACAATTGTTTAAAGAGGGTGGAACGTAAGATGGAACGAAGAGATTATGAACGGCGGTACAATAACAGGAATGAAAAGGTTGCTATATTTGCTTAAAGGACCTTGCAAAAGAACTAACATATAACCTAAGTGCACTGCATTGGTTTTTCATGGTGGCACTATACCGGCCTACGGGGATCTTTAAGTATATAAATGCATACGTACAACGTCAGTTATTCTCTTCACAATGTTTCCAGTGCAGGACGAGATAGACTGTTAAAATGAATCAGCGAATTAAGTAATGAATGAATCAAGTCATTAGCGTATAGGGTACTCTGTACCCCTAGGGCGTTGCGAGCAATTATAACGTAGACGAACTGTTAATTAATGTCTCGTTTAAAATGGATTCAGAATCATTAGGTTCTAATGATTCATTAAAATTCGTTCCAAAGAGTGAGTTTTTTTATATGAATTAACGCTCCCTAGTTGTAGGATCAGGTCCTCCAACAGAAAAAATATAATATTCTGGGATGGAGAATATTCTCAATGATGAATTTTCAAGGTTACTGAATGATATATGTTGCATAATTTGATCAATATTACAGTATATATATATATATATATATATATATATATATATATATATATATATATGTGTGTGTGTGTGTGTGTGTGTGTGTGTGTAATCTGTATACTATGAGGTATATATATATATATATATATATATATATATATATATATATAATATATATATATATATATATATACCTAATAACTGCTCATACACATATAGAGTACATTCTGATAAATAAATAAATAAACAAGTTAATAGAATCAAATAAATTAAATAAAAAAGGAATAGACTATAAATAAATAAACGAGTAACTTAAATAAAGGAAAATATAAAACAAAATGGAATAAAATGCAATAAAGTAAAGCTGTAAATAAATATCATAGGAGTCTTGTAAACATCCTCTATGGACAAATGCAAGAAAAAGCAAATATTCAGTCTCGTAAAGAATTATCACAGAGAAAACTTTGGTAGCATCTGTAACGAACTTGGCAATGAATTTTTCTATTCTTTTTAGTTATCTGTAGAAAATATTGAGATGGCTTTTTTCTGTCCGTCGCCTCAGATCTTAAAACCCTGCTGAGGCTGAGGCTTTAATTTGGTATGTGATCATCACA
>NC_089763.1:18725994-18743494 GCF_040412425.1 Macrobrachium rosenbergii | reverse complement strand
AGACCAAAACAAACTGTGTTGGCGGACGTATGAAAGTCGCTAATATCTACGTCAGTTCAGTGAACTTTCTATCGTGTACGGACTTAATTACACGAAATTCCAAAAATTTTTGGTCGCTAAAAGGGAGACTTAGCGAAAAGTAGCGGTGACAGAGCAGTGACGACGACGGCGACGAATGAGAGCGGAAGACGGCGACGAAAGAGAGTGAAGAATTCGGAACGGCGATAAAGTTTAGAAGTCAACGCGTTGATAACCGCCTCTCGAAAGGGAAGTGACGCCTTCAATCAACAATTTGGAAGGGATTCCAAATTTTCTTCACAAATTCAGCAAGTACGGACTGGAAGTCGGCCGAGCTGTGCCGAATTATCGCTGGATGCTAACGACAAATTGCGCTCAAGTGCAATCAGCGCGATCTTCAAGTGCAAGGCGACACGAAGCTAATTGAATAGTAAACATTCATTCCTAGTATCGGGAATTATCAAGAGAATTTTTTTCTCTGTGAATAATTAAATTTTTTTGTGAGTGGAAATTTTATATAATTATTTTTCCTGCAGTGCGCAAATAATTTTTAAAACATAAATAATTTAAGAAAATTATTTTTCTTTTGAATAATATTCTGAATAATATTTCCTTATTGTTGTACAGAAGGAAATAATTTTTTTCTTTCATGTTTAGTAATTTTTTTTTACGAAATAGAATTTTTCGTTCACTTGGTGATAGAGACAATTCTGTTTAAATAATATCATAATAAATTTTATTGTTAAACACTTGGCGCAGCATTTTGCAGTGGAACTCAAACAATTGTATACATAAGACTAATATCAGACTTTTTCAGATTGTGAGAGTGTCCTATGAAGGAATGAGTTAGGAAAAATTTGAATTTTTTTGTATAGAGGATACAGTCAACTCAGCAAACATGCAATTGAAGTAATTACCTGATTCTCAAATTAATTTTTTTTTCAATTTTTCATTCTTGGAATCATTGAATATTTTATGAATTAATATGAATAACACTTTGGACGAAGTTATCGCCCGACTGCAACAGACAAGAAGCGAAGACCAGACTCCATATAACCTAAGACCTGTACCTGAACGACTTTCTAGACCAATTGATCCTAGTAATACTAGACCCAGACGTTCTCGTAGTCAAGGTCCCCCACTTAGTTTACCGAGTGCGCCTAACCCTTCAGTTGTAACCACTAACCCAATAACTTCCATTGTACCTAGAAATAACAACATGGCGCAACCGCCGTAACAAAAGCCACTAGATTTTGTGGAACGGTAGACCCAAGTAATGTAGATAAAAGTAGATTAGAAGAATATGGTGTAAATCGATGGATAGCAGACACAGAAAGCAAGAATTTCAGCTGCTGGTATCACAGATGAGAAAAAGAAAATAGATGAAGCACTCTTGTATGTTAGTATGGAACATGGTGATGCACACATACAGTTCTTCATTCAGTACTTTAGGAATATTACTCTGTTTAACGAATTCAGAAACAGTGCTTACAGTTTTGGCAACCAGAAGCACAGAAAGATCCATGGTACAACATAGGAACTTTCCATCATCAGAAATATGAGGGTAATCACTTAGTTTTAGCCACTAGAGTAGAAGAAGCTATAGATAGAGTGACGACAGATATGAAAGCTGTAGAATTGTTGTTGGAAGGAAGGATGAATTTGATGATGATGAAACAGATTTAGCTAGTATATCCAAGGTACTTAGATATATGTCATTCAGGACCAATCTACGATGCTTTGGGTAAGGAAGAAAGAGTAGCCTTAAAGAAGTACTGTGATAGGAAGCCAAATGATGGAATTGTACAAACTTTGATGTACACAGAAAGGAAAGTAAAACAGAATTCATCAAGTAGTAGTGCAGATTTACGGGAACCGTGAAGCTAGTGGAAACCAAGAAATAATAGCAATCAGTCCAATAGAAAACCAATCCAGGGCAAGCTAGGTCTAGGTATCAGGAAATAGAAATTCGTTTGATAGAAATGGTGGGAACAACAACAGGAGATTTAATCAATCAAATAAGAAACAATCAAGGTAGGCCGCCAAATAGAGGTAACAATGGGAATACCACTGGAACTAATGGAAATAACAGTGGAAATAACAGGACTCCTGGACAGAGGAGCTAGTCAAGGCCAAAATTAGGGAATAATAGGCCACAGTTCAATAGGCAGAGACAAAGTTGTGGAAATTGTGGTTATAACAACCATACAACACAGAATTGTAGAAGAAACAAATGGTGTTCGAATTGCAATAAGACAGGACATTTGATCCAAAAACTGTTGGTACAACAAACAGGAAATTCTCAGGGTCTCAAAATAACAAAAGTACTCAGCCTAATATCAAAATACCTCCCCAGTAACCCAAATCAAGGGGATTCTCAGTGACAATCACAGAGGGGTGCAGCAGAAAGGTCCATCCTCACAGAGAGAAATAGTGACAGTGAATGAGGATGTGTCCCCAACAGACATTACTCGAAGTAATGAAATAGTGTTTTCTGTAAAGAATTTTAATACGTGTCAGGAAGAGTTGCCAATCATACAAGTACACTTAGAAGGTGTACTGAGTTCCATATTGTTGGATACAGGCAGTACTGGTATCAAGTAGATAAAAGGCACTTTAATAAAACATATAGGTTGTGAGCTTTCTCTCAAATGAGAGAATCCTATAGGACCATAAAGGGGATCGCTGGAAAGCAAATAAGGGCTATAGGCAATGTCAATTTAGAGATAGAAATTCTAAATAAGAAATACAGGGAAGAGTTTGTGGTGTTGGAAGAGAAATATTTTCCAGCTCAAGCTCTATTTTCCTTCCAGGCTATGAAAAGATGTGGAATTACACTAGATTGTAGCAATGGAAGAGTAACTATCAAGGAAATTGATAGAGGAAATGTTTGCTCTCTTGAAGAAGAGGAACAGTTTCAGATAAACTTGATCACTTTACCTGAGACAGCCTCATCTGAAGAAGTAGACATCCAACAGATAGAAATAGAATTTAATGCTAAACTGGTAGGACAGTGAGTAGAAATTCAATGATAGAAGAAATAGGAGAAGATAGACAAACTACTTTTAAAGCCTAGAAGCCACTCAGGAGGAATTCTCAGATAGCAGGTATGAACCCTGATAACTCAAGTGCACGACAAGTAGATACCTCGAAGAACTTAGTTCTTTTTCCCAACCTGACGATCCTGACACGCTAGATTGTAGTCACTTAATAATAAGAGAAGATACGGAAGAAGTATCTCAATGAGGTGTTGCTGTTAGGCAACCTAAAAAAATGACAGAATAGGTTCTGTGATACTACAAGATGAAAGTTCAGATGATACTGATGTCTGTTACACTGCCGATGCACAGAATGCAGAAGAGATCTGCTTAGTTAGTACTGCCGATGATAATCTTGTAAAACTCAAATTAAACAATAGCGTTATACTGCATCACACAAAGGTCTGACAAAGGTTTGTCTTAGAATTGTAACAGATAAAAACCTAGGGTGATACAGATGTGTTATTAGTTAATGAAGACTTACCAGACTTTGCTGAAAATGGACAATTCCTAGTAAGACTTAATGGTGGAAATTGTACGACTTATGTGTATAATTATTCTGACAAGAGACTAGAATTGCATGCCGGCATGGCATTCTGTAAAGGAATTGTGATTACTAACCCTTTACTAACCCTAAGTGAAAAAGCATTTGTCTCTGTAGCTGACACAAGAGTTAAATTAGAAGGGAAGTAAATAATACAGATTTTCCTCATTGTAGGGACAGGTTAATACAGATATTAGAGAAATATAGAGTGTTGTAGCAGTAACAGGAGATAAGTTAGGAAGGACAGATGTCCTGCAGCACAAAATAGTCATAGAAGATGGTGCTAGACCTTTTTATATGCCTAACTACAAACTTCCAATAAGTCAAAAGACCCATTGTAGATGAGATGGTTGAAGAGATGAGAAAGAAGATGGAGTTGTAATACCTTCTCAGTCACCTTATAATTCACCTTTACTGCTAGTTCCAAAAGAAAGACGGTACATGGAGGATGGTAATTGATTACCATAAATTTGAATTCCCACACCATCCCTGATCGAATGCCAATGCCAGTCATTAATGACATGTTAGCTCAATTAGGAGGTGCCAAGGTTTTCTAGCCTCGATTTACTGAGTGGATATTGGCAAGTTCCTCTCGATGAAGAATCAAGCATCTCACGGCATTCAGTACTCATAAGAACATTTGCAATTTGGTAATGCCGTTTGGTCTTACTTCAGCTCCTTTAACGTTTGTACGTTTAATGCTGCAAATCTTGGGAGATGTTGAAGACGTATCAGGTTTTATCTTGATGATGTAATAATTGCTAGTAAGGATGCAGAGAGTCATTTCAAGACAATAGAATTAGTATTAGATAGGCTCAGAAAGGCCGGTTTAAAGGTAAAAATTAAGAAATGTCAGTTTCTGAAGAAATCTCTAGAATATCTAGGACATGTTATCAGTGAACATGGTTTGAAAATGCAAGAAGGAAAGATTAAGGCTATTGTAGACTATTCAGCCCCAAGAAATTTGAAGGCACTAAGAAGATTCCTAGGTATGGTAGGATATTATCGACCTTTCATAAAGGGATTTGCTACCATAGCAAAAACCATTAACTGGAGTTAACTAGGAAAGATGCTAGCTATGAGTGGAAAGATGAACCAGGAAGCAGCGTTCAAAACACTAAAGGATATGTGATAACAGATCCTATCCTAGTTTATCCAGACTTCGAGAAGGAATTCTACTTAGCCTGTGATGCTTCAAGTACAGGACTAGGTGCCGTCTTGATGCAAAAGGATAAAACAAGGATGAGGACTGTATACTATGCCAGTAGAGTTTTGAATGCAGCTGAAAAAGAAATTACAGTACAACAGAAAGGAATGTTTGGCATTAGTCTGGGATTACAGAAATTTAGACACATTTTGCTAGGACATAAAATTAATGTTCTTACAGATCATAAACCCATTTGTGATCTTTTCAAGAAAAGGGCTTTTTACCAATAATATGAAGTTCAATAGATGGTTCGTTAGCGTATTAGAATTTGCCCCAGAATTTAGATACATACCTGGTAAATATAACATTAGCTGACGCCTTATCTAGATCACAAGAAGAGAACGAGAAACAAATTACCACTCATAATTTCGCCTTCAGTTGTCAAATCACAGACTTAGATTTAGACAAAGTTCGTCAAGAACAACAAAGGATTCTAGAATAAAGGAAGTAATTGGTAACCTCTTGCACGGTGAAAAAAATTCAGAGTTTCAATTGATAGATGGGTTATTGTACAAGACTTCAGACGAACCAAATGCTTGTTCACGTTTGTACATTCCTAATACACTAATACAAGACGTTTTAGAACTAACCCATTCATACAAGTTATCAGGACATCCTGGAATTAAGAAAACATGTAGAACAATCACTAGAAACTATTTTTGGCCTCGATGTAGTGAAGATGCTTTCTCGATTTGTTCAGAATTGTACCCTATGTAATATACATAGGGGGAATGTCAACGTCAAGGCTCCTCTGGAAATGTATCCTTCAGAATTAAATCCTTTTCAAGTAGTCACAATGGATTTTCTTAGGTCCATTCCCGAACACCATCAGAGGAAATAAACAGATTTTAGTTTCATTAACGTACACTCATTTTCATCTGCAGAACTATTATTTTGTTAATTTAGAAACAAACCTACAGTCTTCGACATACAGTTTGAATTTCAGTAAAGTGTACATCAGTTTGCAGTTATTAACGAATTTCAACTTTCAGAACTGGAATTGAGACATTCTACTAGTGAGGTTCATAACTTTCTTTTATACATATAAGAAATGAGATTTCTCCTATTGTGTCATTCATAAATGTCATTAGAAAGAACAAATGCTTTCATTTCTTTTTATGATTGTCAGGAAATTGATACTGAATAAGCACCATAATCAAGACTTGATGATGGATAGAATCCTTCCTAGAGAGTGATAGCGTTTACCATTGACTTGCACTTGAACATTTGATGATTGATTTTTATTTTTTACAATTTATGATTGATAACCAGAGTAATAGGCATTTGATATATTTACTTGAAGACATAATTTTTCTGCATTTAGCTAGATTAAAGTAGTTGATACATAATTCATGTTTGTTTGTTGTATTAGCACTATGATGCATTATAATATTTCTTGCATTTATTGCTTATAATACCAAAATCATTACATTGAAGTAAGTTTTGAGCTATAGTCAAGTTGAGTTGTTATCTACTTGCATTGTAGTCAATGCTGGTAAGGTGACCAGTGATGTTATGCAGTGAATAAGTTTGGTCTAGATTCACTGATCGGGATTATGAAAAGAGAAGAGAGAGGACACGATGTTGATAGTTTAAAATGATGAGTCATGGGACCAAAGTAAATTTTTAAGCTTGATAACATTAACAAATGGATTGTGGGAAAGGAAGGAGGAGTTAGAGGATAGACTAAGAATGAAAAGGTCAGCAAAATTGACCTGATTGTCCTAGCCAAAAGTGGGAGTTAAGATTGAACCATTATTGTAAAGTAGACGTCCTCAAGGAGGCAGGTTTTATTCAACATAGGTCCAGAGTTCATTCTGATCAATTTTTAGCGAGAGTTACTTGAAAACCAAATTATGGGTAGGATTGTGTCACCTCGCTCCTCTCTTAAACATCAGAAATTTCTAAGTCCAGGGTGGCTGACCGTGTGATATAGTAGAGTTAGAATAAAACTAGAAAAAGAGTGCCCTGGTGAATTCTTACCTTCTCAGGGAAATATGAAAAAAATTAATAGACAATTTCAACCTAAATTACAGAAAGTCCTCACGTTACTATCAAGTGAAGTCTGTGACATAGTACGTTCATAATGTGGTGCATCAAAAACAAGAAATACTAAACAGCATAACATATATATATATATACATATATATATATATATATTCTATATATATATATATATATATATATGTATATATATGATATATATAAATATATATATATATATATATATATTACTGTATATTTATGTTTTTTTCTTTTGCTTTAAAATTCTTCTTACCCCTTATATAGGGAACAGCGTGATAAACAATGATTAATTCAAGATCAGTATTGTTGAAAATTTTATTCCAACGCATTATGCTTTGATTTTTCAAAAATGCAACGCAGCCCTTTGGTTGTGTAATTTCTTTATGAAATTTAGAAATCTGATGACGCTACATTCTCTTGGCTGTAGTTTAGCTGGTGAATTTGATTTTCCTTTTAGCTTTACTGTTATGAGTGATCAAAGTTATCCACATGGTAAGCCTCTCCAACACCGTCTCTTTTCTGAGGCAATACTGGTGCATGTCTGTCACTTCTACAAACTATGCTTATGTATCGCTTTGTTTGTGTCTTTTCGAGCAATTAAAGAGAGACTCCCGTCATGATTATCATCCTCAAGAAATGGTACATCAACAGACCTACTTATCTATTCAGTAACGTCGTCTCTTTCTGAGAGTCATTACTCTTAAACACCACCATATCAAGAGTTAGTATTGCTTCCCATTGCCCTTTCTGAAGAGTTCCTTTTGACTAGGCTCTTACAATCAATCCACTTTCCGTCTCACATGCATCATTCGAAGTATTGCCTCTCCCACAAATGACTGTAAGTCAAGTCGACTTCAACATAGGTCCTTTCATTCCTTTTCGGATTTCATGGCTTTCAGTAGAAACAATACCTCATCACCTCCCTTTAATTTTGAATTATACAATAGTATATAATTATTATGTTCACACATTAATATACATTCGATACATACAGACACCCAAACACGTAATAAACGCAGATACAAACTCATAAATAAACAGAACGAGATTTCAAAGGCTTCAGTATCTCGAAAATAAAATCTTTAATAGTTTTCGTAGAATACATTAAAAAAAATGTTTAATTATTCTTTAAACTCATACATAAATAGAACGAGATTACAAAGATTTCAGTATCTCTAAATTAAACTTTAATGCTTTCTATAGAATATATTAAAGAAAGATGAAAAAGTATTTCCTTTTAAACTTCCCCGAAAGCAAATCACCCCGAACCGACTGGGAAAAGATATCTGAAAACAGGATTGAAAAATCACTGGATGATTAAATCCTACGCGACATGGATGACAGAATAAACATTTTCCGCTCAGTTTTTTGTAAAGTGAAATGCAAAAAAAGGAGAGTGATCTTCAGAGAGAGAGAGAGAGAGAGAGAGAGAGAGAGAGAGAGAGATAGAGAGAGAGAGATCCCTCTGTGCCTCGCTATCACATACCTTTGATCGGACCCTTCGTATGCAAATTTTGCTTTGCCTCCTGACAGGTTTGAACATATATAGGCCCCATCCTCCTCTCTCTCTCTCTCTCTCTCTCTCTGGAGTTCTCTCTTTGAGTCAGTTTGTTTGTTTAAATATTTGCCTGTTTCTTGAAGTGACATTTTAATGCGAATACTTGAATTCCATTAATGTTATTTTGAGCCTGATCTCTCTCTCTCTCTCTCTCTCTCTCTCTCTCTCTCTCTCTCTCTCTCTCTCTTGAGTCGGTTTGTTTAAATATTTGCCTGTTTCTTAATTTTACATTTAATTATGAAAAATATTTGAATTCAATTAATGTTATTTTGAGAAAATCTCTCTCTCTCTCTCTCTCTCTCTCTCTCTCTCTCTCTCTCTCTCTCAATGGGACTTGACTTTGATATGTGATCTTGAAGAGTATTTTACCGTAAACGCAACAGATCACTCAAAAAAAAAGGAAGACCTAAAACTTAACCGGTAAGTTTTGTGGCGATTATTATAAGACCTAAATGTTAGGAGTGATAAATTCAAAACTTTTAAGTCCATTCTAAAGTCTATTATTTCAATGCCACTAAGTTTTGTAACGATTATTGTAATATCTTCAAGTTAGGAATGATAAATTCTAAATCTTTAAGTTCATTTAACGATCCATTATTTCAAAACATGCATTGCAATAACCTTGCGTTCCATAATTAGCCGTCTAAACCCTCCATTACGTATCAGTGTCACTTTGCATTATGAGTAATGTCAGGTAAGTCAAGGCTGAGTCCGAATGCGTCCGAACGGCAGATGTAAATGAAGGCTGTTAGCGTGGCAGCATCTGAGGTCTATTTGGACATCGGAATCAGTTCGCTCATTCGGATGCATTGGACCTGAAATGCGATTGCACGTTGTGCCTAATTTATGCTCGGATCTTGCGAGGACACAGTCAGAGAGAGAGAGAGAGAGAGAGAGAGAGAGAGAGAGAGGTGGGGATAGTGGATGACGCAAATCAGACGGTATAGTTGGTCTCTGCGTAGGCGAAGCCGAGGTCAGTAAGATGAGGACGGTCGAACTTGAAGGCGAAGGTAACGTCGTATTTGATAAGAAGTTGCGACGAAGCTTCTTTTTTTTTTTTCTCGAGCGACTCTTTCCACCAGATGTCGCTTTGAAGCTGATTAATATTCATTTTCGAGTAAGTGTTGATAGTTGCCTTTTTTCTATTTTTCTCGAGATATGACTCTAAGGTTAAGAGTCTTTATTTTAATTTGTAAGATAAAAATTGATAAGTAAGGGAAAACATATATATATATATATATATATATATATATATATATATATATATATATATATATATATATATATATATATATATATATATATATATATATATATGGGCAGCATTATCATGATATATCCGGCCATAAGTACACAAAGCAAAATCCCTGATGAGCCCCAGTAGTTTTATTTTATCTAAGGTTAAAGTTAGTCATAATCGTGCTTCTGGCAACGATATAGGATAGGCCACGAAGAGTCTAAATTTAAGAGGGACTGAAATGGGATTTAAAGCCTAAAATGACTTTGAGCATAATAAAAAGTCACTGAGTCCGCAAAAGCCCGATATATTTCTTTGCCAAGAGAATACGAAAAAGAATATAATAATAATTTCCTCTTTTGCTACAATTTCCATTGCCTTCACCCGCCCTCTCCTCCCCAAGACCTACGGCCCACCCCGGCCCCCACGCCTCAACCTTAGTGACCCCGATTTCCTGCCCTCGCCAACATTGTCTGGAGTCTCCTGAAGAAGGTCAAAGATTAATCCCCATCCTGAAGGAACTGATAGGATTCTCCAGCGCCATTCAACCCCATAATGGGATTCGAAAGATTGGAGGGACCTCTTTTAAGGTTCGAGGTTCTTGGGTTAATGCGAAAGCCGAGTACTTTTATTAATTAGGCGTACGCAAAAGGAAGGTTCTCTTATTAAGTCCAGAATGAATTCATCAAGAACTTCATCAAAGAAGAGAGAGAGAGAGAGAGAGAGAGAGAAGAGAGAGAGAGAGAGAGAGAGAGAGAGAGACTTTCGGTGCAATGAAAAGGTTCGTTCATTTGTGACGTTGCTGATTCTATACATACGAACGGGTGCAAATGGGTGTGTGCATCATCCTTTCAAAATGTATCGGTTATTCATGAGCGGCCTTCTCTGGGGAGCGGAATTTTAATCGTTCTTTATCTGAGAGATTAATTATCAATCGCCAACGCAAGAGCGCCCCCCAACCCCCACAAAAAATGTTTCATATAGATTCGGCAAAAGAACAGTTTCACATTAATCAGACTCCTAGGTTAATAAAAAAAAAAAAGAAGGCAGTATATCATTTGCAAATGGATGTTGCAATGACAAACGTTATGTCGAGAATTATAGAATACCTTGTGCTAATATCTGAAGTTATTTCTCTTGTCAGTAATTACTGAAAATGTTTAATCTAAACGAATAACAGAGTTGATGTTTTAACGTGCTTATATAAAATTTCTATGCACAATTATTGATGATACGATAAGGAAGTGGTATTTTGCACTACGGATTATAAATGATTGCATCAATAAATAATCTTTGTAAATATTATTATCCATATAACATTGTCAAAAATGCAATGAAATTAAATAGTTTAATTGATCCGGATGAAATCCTTTAAGAGAGAGAGAGAGAGAGAGAGAGAGAGAGAGAGAGAGAGAGAGAGAGAGAGAGAGAGAGAGAGAGAGAGAGAGATGTCCCTTCATTTCACCACACTCCCAAAACTGGTCTCTCTCCCAACTTTCCGGATTAATTTATTTTTCATTTCCATTTTTCAAAAATAAGGATATTTCATTAATGGCATTTTCTTAGATAAAAAATCATTCAAGGCATTTTCTTAAATAAATAAAAGAACAGGATTAGATCTGTTTAGATCTCTGTGTCAAAGATCATCATCCGAGGTGGATGTTGAGACTCCGGAAAATTACAATCCTCACATTCGGGTCTGGAAACCTGGCAGGTTTAACTTAATGGTCATTTCCGCGGGGAATAGAATGGTCTTTACGAGTATGCCCCCTTCCCTAGCTGCTGGGGATGAAGAGGGAAGCTTCCCCAGCCACAGGGGTCGGTAGAAATTTCTGTTAAGAGACTGCTCCAAGTCCATTTTCCCATATCCTGAGGGATGACGTTGATCCAGTTCCCTTCCCCAGCTACTAGGGACGAAGAGGGGAAACTTCCCCATCACCAGCGGTAGAGATTAGCCTACCAAGGTGTGAAGTTGTCCCTAGCTGCTGGGGATGAAGAGGTGAGCTTCCCCATCTCCAGGGATCGAGAGAAATTACTGGGGAAGTTATTGTTCCAACTCTTTATCCCAAACCACTGGGGAATGACGATGGTAATCCAACTCCCTTCCCCAACCACTGGGAATGAAGAGAAAAGCTTCCCCGTCACCAGCAGTAGAGCTTACTAGGGCGTGAGGTCATTCAAGCTCCCTTCCTCAGATACTGGGGAAGAATAGGGAAGCTTCCCCAGCTCCAGGGGTCGGTAGAAATTGTTGTGGAGTGACTGTTCTAACTCCTGTTCTTAAACCTTTGGGGAATGACACTGATCCAGCTCCCTTCCCCAGACACTGGGGATGAAGAGGGGAAGGTTCGCCATCACCAAGTTTAAGGTAGGTATAGAATACTTGGGCGTGGTGCTTTTCCAGATCTCTATCACTAGATAAGGGGTCCGACGGCAAAGAGATCATAACGACTCATTCATTGTACGAACCAGGATCCTGGTATGAACAGAAGTTGTATAATGATGAGTCTGGCGAGGGTCAAAGCATGGCTGCAGCTTACCCCTCGTTCCCCTCTGTTCCCCTCTGATGCAGTGAGGATACGATTCTCACTCACTGAAACGGAAAAGGGGAGAGAGATTATGGAGAGTCAATATAAGGGATAACAAGTAAAAATGTGCCGAGGTTTCTTCGGTGCAGTCTAGTTTTCTGTACATCGTATAATCAAGACCCAGAAAATCGATCTATCTTTTGGTGGTCTTGGTATAATGCTGTGTAAGCCGCGGCCCATGAAACTTTAACCACGGCCCGGTGGTGGCCTGTCATATATCGTTGCCACACGTATGATTATGGCTAACTGTAACCTTAAATAAAATAAAAACTACTGAGGCTAAAAATAAACAATAAAAAATGTTTGACGATTGGAGAGTGGATGGTCAACATACCAATTTGCAGCCCTCTAGCCTCAGTACTTTTAAGATCTGAGGGCGGACAAAAAAAGTGCAGACAGAATAAAGTGCGGACCGACAGACAAAGCCGGTACAATAGTTTTCTTTTAGAGGAAACTAAAAAGAATAATGTTGAAATTATAATTAAGTAAAAATATTCGAAAATGCAATGAATACTAAAGATAACTGATAAGCATTACACAAAACCAGTACGATAAACAAACTATACCGTAAATTACAACAGTAAAATGTGACCACTAAGTTACAATATGTTTCCTGAACAGCTCGAAGAAACGACAATAAATTATCACGAAGGAATTGAAACAAACAAATCATTTGTTTTATTCGAAGCAAACAACGCGTTGTTGCTTTGTGCAGAAGCGAAGGCAATTTATGCCATTTCTCTCTTAAAGGCGGCGTTCGGTTACCTCAAGGACCACCTCTCGCCTATGACGAAATTATCAGTTTAAGTTAATATTCCTCTTAAGTGAGAAATATTTATGAATGAAAAAAATATTTATGAATGAAAGATAGTGCGTGCAAATGGTAGTAAATTTAGATTATCATTTATGAATGAATTATAGACCGCGTACTTAACTGTCATTACAGATATTTTTTTAGTAATTTCTTGAAGTTGTTTACTAGTATTTACTTACCTATCAGAATATAAGTTTATTCTATTTTTTATCTTCTAATAATATTGAAAAAGGTAATAACTTTTTTTAAGATCCTTTTAAAACATTTTTAATTTTTTTAAAGTCATGCTGTTTTTAATTATTACCAGTTAAGTAATCTTATCCGTTCAGTGACCCTTTCAGGTGTAGCACCATAAAACTGTTTGTCCGTTAATAAATAAATCATTCAAGCAATCATTCAGTATTACAAGCAGTAACTATAACGGTAATTAGCAAGCAAATGGAAAATATTACCAAGAGCTGAATGTAACACTTACACTCCTAAAGTGTAATGCAGAGTGCAGTAATAATAATAATAATAATAATAATAATAATAATAATAATAATAATAATAATAATAATAATAATAATAAGGGTTACGTGAAGGTAGGAAAGCAATGAAGCAATGGTATAATAAAATATTAAGAAACTGTGTACCTCACTTACAGCTTGTGAGCTTGCTTAGGCGTGAATTAAATATTGCATAAAAAAAAAAGGAGAAACCGTAATAGTAAACAATTGGTCACGATAATCCCCATATAAAAAGATAGAAATAGAAGGGAGTCCCTAAAACCCACTCAAAAAGGGACTATAGTAAAAAAACTTGTTAAAATAACGATGATATTTCAGTTATATTAAATGGTCTCTCCACCTAAAAATAAAAATAAATAACAAATAAAAGATATTTACTCTTCCTTTGTAACCACGACGGTAAGCGAAGGATATCAATAACCGCTCTGTCGTCTCCCAGCAGGATTCCTGAGGAGTCTGGTTACTATCACGTGGTAGGTGGCATTGCTTTTTCCCCTACGCAAATTGTAAGTAGTTGCCAAGTCAGTTGTTGTGGCTGTCTGCCTGATTGTCTGTCTGTCTGTCTGTCTGTCTGTCTGTCTGTCTGCCTGTTTGGCTGCCTGCCTGCTTGTCTGTTTGCCTGTTTGTCTCACTGATTACCCGTCTATCTGTCTGTTTATATGTCTGTGTGCTTGTTTGTTTGGTTGCTTGTCTGTCTGTCTGTCTGTCTGTCTGTCTGTCTATCTGACTGTCTGTCTTTTTGTCGGTTTGTCTGCCTGTTTGTCTGTCTGTCTATCTTTTTGTCTTTCTGTCTGTCTGTCTGTCTGCCTGTTTGCCTGTCTGCCTATTTGCCTGTCTGCCTGCCTGTCTGTCTGTCTGTCTGTCTGTCTATCTTTTTGTCTGTCTGTCTGTCTTTTCGTCGGTTTGTCTGTCTGTCTGTCTGTCTGTCTGTCTGTCTGTTTGCCTGCCTTTTTTATCGGTTTGTCTATCTTTTGCCTGTCTGCTTTTCGTCAGTTTGTCGTCTGTCTGTCTGTCTGTCTATCTGTCCGTATTTTTGTCGGTCTGTCTGCCTGTTTGCTTGGCTTCCTGTATGCCTGGCTGTCTCTTTGTCAGTTTGTCTATTTGCTGTCTGTCTGCCTGTCTGTATGCCTGACTGTCTGTTTGTCTGTCTGTGCGGAAGGAGAGCAACGGAGGAAATGGCTTCGTTATGATAACGTCTGATCCTTTTGTCAGTTTGGCGAAGACCGAATATGTATAGGTTCTGAGAGTCTTTTTGTCCAGGTTGAGAGAGAGAGAGAGAGAGAGAGAGCGAGTCTTTTTGAATACAACCACATTATGCATATGATCTCTCTCTCTCTCTCTCTTTCTCTCCTCTCTCTCTCTCTCTCTTCATTTCGAATGAGCAGAATATTCTTACCAGAGAGGAATCACAGGTAATTCATCTTATTAATTGGAGATCAGTACGTGAACAGTCTTATATATTTCTACAATGACAGAAACTGTCTGTGTCTGTCTGTGTGTCTGTCTGTGTCCGTAAGAAACCAATCCACCCTTAGGAATTTTTTGGGAAAAATACAGGAGCCTTTCTATGTGGCGTGAAAAAAAATCACATTTTCTTTTTAATTATCTGTCTTTTTAGTTTGCTGTAAAGAAAACTATTGTACCTGTTTGTCTGTCAGTCCGCCTCAGATCTAGTTTGTTTGCCTGTTAGAGGGTCTGCAAATTGGTATTGTTGATCATCCACCCTCCGATCATCAAGCATACCAAATTGCAGTCTAGCCTCAGTAGTTTTTATTTTATTTAAGGTTGTTAGCCACAATCGTACATCTGGCAACGATATGATGGGCCACCACTGGCCATGGTTAAAGATCTTGGCCGCGGCTCATGCAGCATCCTGTATGCCTGGAGACCTTTGAAAGATAGATCTAATTGCTGTCGGTAGCCTTGATTTTACGCTGTACAGCAAACTCGATTGCGCCGAAGAAACTTCGGGGCATTTTTTACTTGTTTTCTTTTAACATGGTATCAATTATGCCCGACTGGGTGATTAATATATTTTTTCTACAGCAAAATGTTATTTTTCCTCTTTCTTTTGTGCGTTCCCGATTATTATAGCTATATTCGTCTTTCAAGAAGCAGGAATCGAGTGGGAATCTTTTTTTTTATAATGCGTAGGACTCTGTCACTGACGTCCTAGTGTCTTCATCTAACCCAGAGCCTTAAAATAATTTTTTTAAAAAAGGAAGTTGGAAGAATATGGGAATGGCTGAAACTCAAAAGAATCGATTGGCCCTTCTTTTAAAAATGTTTAGATCACAGGAGTTACTCGATTTAGTATTGAAATTCACCTATCGACTCGACTTCACAACGGTTCCACATTAGATCTTTGATAATTAGCATCGCATTTCATTATGACAGTATTTAGAAGCGACTGGCCTCTGGAAAAATGAACATTTTTAAAGTTAATCATCAAAATGTGAATTTGTAGTTCAGTTTCATAATGTTTCTTGCCGTAGAAATTTTACATTGAACTCTTCCATAATTGGCATTAGTTCTCGACACAAGAATTGTGCGACCATAGTTAGATATGTAAAAAAAATTCTTGGGCCGCACAGTTTTTCCGAACTCGAAGTCATTATGGAAAACTGAACCGATTGCTCAAGTCAAAAACCAAAAATATTTCAAAAAAATTCGATTGAAGACTTTGGTGAACAAATTAAGTTTAACAAGCAGAACATTTGAGTGCCATCCACCTTAAACCATGAACTTTCAAGAACAAATTTCAAATGGCAAAAGGCAAACGATGCAAGAGACGATTACGCAAACACAAATACGCACGCACACACGATGACAAATATATTTATAAATACATACACACATACATACATACATACATACATACATACATACATATAAAATATATATACAAATATATGTATATGTATAAGTATATATAGAAATATATACATATATAAATTTATATCATATAGTTACATTATGTATACATATATAAATTCACTATAGAAGGACAGGGTGACAAGGAGATAGCCGGTCATCAAAAGGTGATACATTTATTGCCGACGCGTTTCATAACAACATAGTTACATCTCATCAAGGCTAAAAGAGAAACATTTTACAAATTAAAAACAACATGGAATATAACTTGACTTTTAAGAGTCTCAACAAATTATACCAAACTTACATTAAAACAAAGCAAGATTTAAAAGCACTGCTATTGACGATTAAAGGCTGAAGGCTTTATGATTCGGAAAGGAGGGAGAAGCAGCGAAGAAAAACGGCTCAAGCCAGAAACAACTGTACAGAGGTGGTGTGATTGTTCAACTTGGGCACTAACTGCTTAATAAATAATGACTCTAAGATAAGCAGTTCGTTAAACGGCTTGTTTGGCCCAAGACAGAGAAGTCAGAATAGTTAATGCTGGTGTTACAAGTTTTGTGTGATTTCTGATATTAGAAAATTTCGGGATTGGACAATCTGCAGCCAGTACGATGGCTGACACCATTATGTGAATCAGCTCTGACCTTGAGCAATCGCTTAGTCGAACCTGTTGCAAGTCCCCAGATTACATCTGGGGCAAGTATATTTATATACGACTGAGGATTGCAATAATGGGCAGATTTTGTCTTTAAATTTAAAAAGTGATCCTATTGTAAGGGGATTTTGGAATTAAAATAACTTGCAACATATTAAAGTGTTTTTCAATTATATATATATATATATATATATATATATATATATATATATATATATATATATATATCTACATATAATGTATATATATACTTTATAGGTATATATAAATATGTATATATTATTTATACATACACATATATGTATAATGATAAGTATATATATAAAATATATATATACATTATATATACATATACATATATACATATGTATATGTATATACAAACATAATTAAAATCAGTAAGTAATTTATCTACAATAAATGCTCATAGATC
>NC_089763.1:18693494-18720994 GCF_040412425.1 Macrobrachium rosenbergii | reverse complement strand
AATTGTATTTCTTCTGAGAAATTGGAAATTTTATTTTATTGTTGTTTTAAATCAAAAGGAAATGAAGTAGAAGTCAACTTAAGCAGAAAGAAATCTTATTAGAATTTCATCTTCTACTCAGAGGAATTCGTGGGAGACATATTTTTATTCCACGGTTGAGTACTTAAGTTATGTTTTTACGCTTCTGTCCGCTAGCTGAGCTTAGATACTTCAAGGAACTTGATAAAATGAAAGTTTTCTTTTCAGTTTTCCGGGGAACTTGTTAGATTAAAAGCTTCCCTTTCTTTCAGGTTTTGTGTAGCAACGCTGGTTTTTAGTCTAACATTTTTCTTAAAGTTTTTCCAGTAAGACTTTCCTTCCTTTCACGTTCAATGGTTAAGTAACGTCTTCTTGTTTGTCTAGTAAATGAAAGTAGAACAAGTTAAAGAAAAACTTTTTTCAACATTCAGGGAGGAAATTTCACCTTCTGATTTGTTTTGTAACAAAACTGTAACATGTTAAGGATTATTTCCTTTTTTTATTTCAGTGGTCTGGTCTGCCGAGATATTATGGCGTTTTTGAAGGGCTTTCACATCTGGTGAGTACTTTCATATTCCTAAATTGACATTCCAGTTTTGGATCTTTAATTCACTGTCATGTAAAAACAATAAAAACAATAATTACGGTCGGCATTGCTAATGAAGACGGAGGCGTGTGTAATGCTAATGGTAATTATATGCTAATTGTTATTACATCTGCAGTGAGAGCCGGAGAAAGTTCTGAATCACTTGGGGAAATTATTATGCAAACTTTGAGACCAGTTATCATAACTGACGTTTCTGCTCTAAATTACAAGATTATTGATTTTTATGCTACGCCATAAAAGTTTGGTTTCCGTTAATTTATTTCATCAAGTCTACATGGCATCACTATCGGAAGAAGTGTCCGTTATGTGTCTTGTTAATATTAATGATAATATATAAATATATATATATATATATATATATATATATATATATATATATATGTGTGTGTGTGTGTGTGTGTGTGTGTGTGTGTGTGTGTGTGTGTGTGTGTGTGTGTGTATTTACATACATTTATACAGAATAGATTAATAAGTAGATATATTATGTGTGTGTATAGACTCATATAACTAATCATTTGAGAGGCAAAGATTTTATACTGAAATAATGTCTGCCCTTGAAGTCGTTCAGTTTTTAAAACATTTGTTCGAAGTGGCTCGCTTGATAAGGTAAAACAGTTTTCTTTGCCTTAATTAACTCAATCCGAACACTTAACAACTGGTCTGCTTGTTTTTGATATTAGGGTAATTAACATGGCCGCAGATATTTAGTCTGATTATCTCGGATTACAATCGATCATAACCATATTATCAGGTCAGTCATTTCTAATCGTACTGACAGTCAAGAAAATGATGCAAGACCGACAATTGGATATTATAATATTAAAAACAATTTCAGTAGGTCTAGCGTTATAACGATACCCGTTTGCACATATTCATACGCACACCAGTATATGCACTGGTTAAACTTTTTCAGATGGTTAAAAGCTCATTGAGACAATATTATTCGAATGAACGAATTTCACAACAGGACCACTACTCACACAACGACAGACATAACACTTTTAATTATCTACCATTTCCTAAACTGAGATACATACAGCAGGCAGTAAACGAGAAACATTACCAGAAATTACTCGGTACTTACACCCGCGCTCGCAACCCCCATCAGTTCGCTAGGTAACGCAGACCCCGTTCACGTCTCAACATGGGCCACTTTAGGGGTATTTCAGCACAGTAGCATCCATCAGCTTCAGACTAAATCCACCGGACGTAGTATCTCTCTCCTGGGCTTCATTCCTGAACACCTGCAGGGCGCAATTCTTGGGCCCGTTACCTTCTATCGTGCAGTCGGTCTAAAACCCAGATTGCCGTACTCCCGGGAAACGGAACAACAATGGGAAACGCGAAATTGTGCCGGAGGAGATTCGAAAATAGCCTTCTGGATTTGCTCTCTCTCTCTCTCTCTCTCTCTCTCTCTCTCTCTCTCTCTCTCTCTCTCTCTCTCTCTCAAGTGGAATACTTCACGTATTTCATGCGTTTGCTTGTTTCAATAAAACTAAAAGGGAGAGTCTTCCAAATGTATTGAAGTCTCTTACTTGAAAAGTAGTCAGTCTGCTCCTGTGTTGCCTTTCTTCCGCTCGAAATGTTTCGTTTGCCTATGAAATTTTTTACGAAAATACTGAATAGCTACGAAACGTTAGCACAGAACCATGATCTAGTTCTCTTGATAAAAAAAAAATGGCAGACTTGGAATTATAAAAAAGGAAAAAAATTTATTAGAATGAAGCACTCCGCTTCATGTCTTCCAATTTCTAAGGAATTTTGGATTGGGGAATTCAAAAGGGCATGTGCCATTTCGCAAGAAATGTCGATCGATAGATGCAGAATTAAAAAGAGAGGAAACTGAAAATAACATAGACCATTGCAGTTACTCTAGACTCTAGTTATTTTTTAAATGGGAAATTAAAAAGACTTACAATTCCTTGGGATAGTTCAGTTTTCAGATGGGAAATCTGGGAAGCCCATTGCAATTTCGGGAACCGATAAGGGCATTCTGATATGTCAGGAGTTTTTCATTTTGCAACCAGGAATGAGAGATTAAGCATGGATAAAACCTATAGGCATCTCATTTCCGTTATTTTGAATATTGACTTGAGTAGTTGCTCTACCCTGTATTATTATTTGTAATTAAAAGTACAATACATAAACAACGTCTTTTACCTAATACATTAGGTTTCATTTCCTCTGTCCACCCGTGGCTGTTGGTGGGGATGTGGCACATACGCATGTGAAGCACGCGATTGGCTGACAATCAGCGTTTCCGATATCGTTGGCTTATTATGAGACATATTCAAAAATTTCTTCAGTAACGTATTTGAATGTTGATATATCCAATGTACTGTATATAAATCATGAACTTGCCGATATGTATCGATTATATACCATCAAAAGACGAGCTTGTATCAGTCTACTCAGATGAAACACAAACGGACGATGAGCTTCCAATTATGGTTTATCTCGGTAAAGCCCAGACTACACTTACAACTACAGTAGGCTCACAACTGTTCAAATCACGATTTTCTTATCATTCAAACTTTATTCAATGCACAGCTCCATTGCATACATGTAAAAATAACTATTTTCATACCAAAGTAATATTTACGCCCGTAAACTGAAAAATAACCTTTAATATTGTTTGCAGCTAGAACATGAAACATGGACCGATGAAGCTAGGCCTATGCTACTGATTCACCAGATATTTTATTATACTGGCCTTCTTTTGGGCATACATTCATTCCATTTCAGTCAAAATTACTTTGTTTCTAATAACTATTATTTATTCATTCTGTCATTTATCGATCCAGTCCCCAACAAGAGAAAAAAAATGTGTATGTCCAGGCTAGCCTTTTATACTATATGTGTCATCTACACTAAGGATGACGGAAAAACAATGGGATTTCAAACTGTTGTTGACAAGTAATTTAGCTAAATAGTCCCGAAAGCGCCCAGTCACTGAGCTACTTAAAAGGATTTGTATACTCAGGAAAAGATTATATAACTATGCAAAGTATTCTGAAATTACATTGCCTGAAGCCATGTATCAACTGAAATACTACGCCGCCTTTCAGCCGATACGGAAGTGTCTGTCCCTTTCCCTTCCCCCCCGGCTTCAGACAGATTTATAGACAATATATCATGCTGTTTCAAATACTGACTTACTCATGTAATTTACATGCAAGGAATTAGAATAACTTTTATTCGCACTCCCATAACCAGATGGCTTTTTTATTTACCTGAAATAAGATAAAAAAAAAATATTATTTAAAGCCCATCGTTACTTTCGTTTGACCTGAGTAGACTGTTTGTTATAAGCTCGTCATTCGTGTGCTTGTATTACCATCGACATGTATGGGCATGTTCATTATTTAAATAAGAATGGGTGAGAGTTCTTTGCGTATATACTCATTCAGATGTAGTACTAAAGAAATAGTTTGCATCTTCATCGCAGTAAACCCACGACATCGGAAACTTCGATTTCAGCCAATCAAGACTACTATGCAATGGTGCCACATCTACCTTCAACCTACATTGGTGAGTGGACAATTGAAATGAAATAGACTATAGTCTACACATCAATTACAAACATCAAAATAAACACTGTAACTTACACTCAGCACAAAATACACTACACTGAAGACACATTAGGGCATCGAAAAAGGTGGTTTCTACTCAATAAAATCCTGCGCGCGCACATCGCTGACGTCATAATTTTACAGTCCCCTAACAGCAGGCTTCAGTCATTCAGATGAGGTTGTGCAAGGTGGTAATTATCACTTTTCTACCGCGTGGTCCGTACCGTCACTGGATCTTTATAGGTCTACTGTAGAAATATCTAGGGTTCTAGATATTTTGAATGGACGTCAGAGTTCAGATGCAAGCTTGTTTTCGATATAATGAACATCATTCATACAAACAAGCTTTATCTTGGACTGCCTGAAGTTGATTCTCACTAGGCCTATACATGCTACAGGTGGAACAAGGAAAATGGCCTTTCTTATTTTGCAAGAATAAAAGCCTACGACACAAAAGAGGAGGAAGGTATGTTAAGACTTTATTTCAATTGAAAAATCTCATCTTGTAAAGTTGAAGCAAGTGTTTTATTATGAAGTGACGGAGGAAAAGTCGGAGAAATCACACCACAAGGGTGAGGTGAGTTTCATGCGCTTTCCTAAGACGGTAACGTTAACCGGCATATTGTACTTTAACACCGGCCCAGTACTTAATTACAATTTAAAATATTACTGATTTATTTTATGTTTTTAAATAATATTTCGGTAGAACTATTCGCACACTTCCCCAAAATAGTGAGTGTTTTCTAACGATGTTGCTAATTCAGATACCGTTGCCAGTCAGTGGTTAAGCCTAGTGATCGAGAGGCGCTGGAAACACTTGGCAATATTTTGTTGCCAGATTTCTGTGCCAATTGATGTCAGTTGAATTATTATTTTTCAACTGTTTAAATATTCTGAGTATATTTAACTTTTCTTGAGTCTAGTGCAGAATTAATTCAGTCGCCAGCCAGCGCTACTCTGACCTGCACTTGATGACCTGGCAGACATAGGGCTAGTTGAGTATCTTACATCATCTGGAATGCTAACACACATGTGATTAAAGTGCCAAATGTTATTCCCTAGAAAACGACAGCTTTTATTAAAACAAAATTTACCTGTAAAATATATCCTTTTTCAAAATCGCCCAGGATGTCCTGTATGGATAGATGTATAGGCCTAGTCTTCAACCAGGTCTTACTGGTGCAGTAGTTAAGGCCTCTTATTGCAATTAATGAAAATATACTTCTGTTATTACTGATTATCATTATCATGGATTATGTTTCCGTATTATGCAGACTATAATCTATTTCATTCCATCTGTCCACTCACCAAAGTAGGTTTTAGGTAGATGTGGCAATACGCCTGGCTATCTCGTGATTGGCCGAAATCATTGTTTCCGATGTAGACTTACTGTCATGTAGATGCACACTTTCTTCAGTAATATATCTGAATGCTGGCATATACAAAGACCCCCACGCCTTCATATATAGATCATAAACATACCGATTAATATCGATAATATAACAGTACAAGCACACGAAAGACGAGCTTTTTTGATCAGATAGCCACCGCAGATCAAATGCGTACGACTGGCTTTCAGTAGTTCTGTTTTACTTCATTGTTGATAAAATAAAAAAAACACATCTGGCTGTGCGAGTGCGAATAAAGGTTATTTCAATCATTTTTTTAAGGAAATTACAGGAGTGGTGTAATGTTCGAAATAGCATGAAGTATTTCTATGAAGCTGTCTGGGACTCTGGGCCGGGATAGGTGAAAGGAACAGCCATTGCAACATTGGCTAGAAGGCGGGAAATTTAAGTTAATACATTGCAGTGTTATTGCAGTATTCTTTTCGTAATACTATACGTATTTAGTTTTTTCTTAAGCATCCAAATCGTTTTAGTAGCTCAGTGATTAGGCAATTTCAGGAGCAAGTGACCAAGTAAATTATCGAGCAAAAGTTTGAAATGTCATTGAGTTCCTTGTCACCTTGTGCGTGATGACATATGTACGGCATGAAAGGCCGACCTATATATATGTGTGTGTGTGTGTGTGTTTTAATGTAAGAAAGTAATGTTGACTGGTATGAAATGAAAGTGCGGCTATAAGAAGGCCAGCAAAATAAAATGTTTGGCGAATCAATACATAGGCCTATTGTTCGTTAGGCAATGCTTCGTGTTCTAGCGGTCAACATCATTAAAAGTTATTTTTCCAGTTTACGGATGTGGATATAACTTTGGTATTATTGGTATTTTTTTTTTTACTCATTCAATGAAATTATATTATACAGAGTAAAGTTTGAATGATAAGGAAACCCTGTGATATGAAGAGTTTTTGGGTATGAGTCTACGTGTAGCCCCTGCAATACCATTAAAAGAAAGCATGATTATTGGAAGACCATCGTTCATTTGTGTTTGATTTGAGTAGACTGTTTGATACAAGTTCGTCTGTCTTGTGCTCGTATAGGTGCATTATCGATACAAATCGGTATGTTTATGATTGCCAGCCAGTCACGTGATACCTATGTCCATGTGCCACATCCTCACCCGTGAGTGGACAGATGAAATAAAATCAACTTAACAACCGATCATCACTTCGAGTTCTGCTAACCACACCGTCAGTTTTTCTCATTGATAGAACTGGGTATAGCATGAGGTAAGAAATAACTTGGACAATAAGATTAGTTTTTTTTTTTTTTTATTCCGTTTGACCGAAATCAAATAGTAGTATACAATAAACACATAAAAAACACAAATTGGAGAAAAAATATGTTTAAGGAATCTCCACAATCTCGGACCCACATGCTCCCTCTTCAGGTTGGAGACACTGAGACCCAACTCTTGAGTTTTAAGACCTCCACAATGAAAAGGGAGCATAACGCCCCGGAACTGTACGCCGATTTCGTAAACATAGTGGGTCTCCAATTTGTGATTTTTTTTAGTTTTCTGTAAGAGAAAACTAATGAGCTTTGTCTGTCCGTCCGCACTTTTTCTGTCCGCCCTCAGATCTTAAAAACTACTAAAGCTAGGGGGCTACAAATTGGTATGTTGATCATCCACCCTCCAATCATCAAACATACCAAAATGCAGCCCTCTAGCCTCAGTAGTTTTAATTTTATTTAAGGTTAAAGTTAGCCATAATCGTGCGTCTGGCAACTATAAAGGATAGGCCATCACCTGGCCGTGGTTAAAGTTTCATGGGCCACGGCTCACAGCATTATACCGAGACCGCCGAAAGATAGATCTATTTTCGGTGGCCTTGATTATAAGCTGTAGCTGCTGTACAGAAAACTCGATTGCGCCGAAGAAACTTCGGCGCATATTTTACTTGTTTTTTTACCGATTCAAAATTCGATACTGATCTGTTATTATGAGCGCATATACAGAATGGGTTGATTGGGCGCAGTAGTGTGCATAGGCGATTTGGCTCAGAATTTGGGCGCCGCGCCAGCTGCTCTGGCGCTAGAGTTGTGGGCGAGAGTCATATCACAGGTAGACCTTCGGGTGTATGGTGGCTAATATGAAAAGTTCAGGTGACCAAATGGATGACTAATCATTAGCGTATACTTATATGATTACTAAAATGCTTATTAGTTTTAGCGTACCATATAAAGGTTGGTAAATAATGAGTGACGAAGTCAATTTGTAGAGTAGCTGAGCTATTTGGTTTAGTGAGTAGTAGTTTAATAACTGTATTTGTTAATTGTTTTAGTTACTGTACTTATCAAATCTATAATTTAAACTCATTCCATGTCAAAATGCTAGTTTCCCTATTTCTATAAAAAAATGTCCTCTGAACAGAAATACTTTGATGTGACCTATATACCTAAACATCTGACGCTAGTTTTAATGGTACTATGTAAGAATGAGCGCGTTTTCTGTCTCCAAATACGCATTAATCGTGTGTTAGCCAAATTTAAAACAGGGATATTGTAATTTGGTATTCAAATTACTTGGAGCGGAAACGGCTGAATAGAATTCCTTTTTAAAAAAGGGTATATACTGTAGAATATCAAGACAAATTTAAGCACATCAAAAATTGTCTGCAAATATAACAAATTTCATGAAAAATATACAACATAAGAGTAAATGCGCTTAATTCCGCATAGGCCTATTTGTAAATGAATCATTGAATGATCTACATGTATGTGGTAAAATCCTTTATTAATTAGCGCTATAGGGGAACCCCCGTAAACGCGAGAGGGTTAAACAATATCAAGCCATTATAACTGTAAACAGCATGACTAAAGAAAATTGTTTTGATAACCGTTGAATAAAGTGTTCGATTTTTTTACTTAAACACTTTGTGGCTAGAGATTAAATATTGTCCCTGTGGGCGATTTGCTCGGATACTAACCCGGTTGCAAATTCCTGAGATGTATGCTAGTATTGCACCAGCCCCGTTTTTTTGCCATGCCCCTAGGCTAGGTTAGATTAGGTTGGGTTGGGTTAGATATATGGTTAGGTGTAATTTGGGCGTGAGAAACTTAAAGAGATTATTTTCAAGAAAATTCTATGGTTAGTTTTTAAGATATGACATCCCGCTTTTTTCAGGGAAAGGTCCCGGTACTTTGTTACGTCTCGGGAAAATGCGACCCTGTTTCTTTATAGTGCAAATAACCCTTCTCCCTGAATCTAACTATTGCTACATCAAACGTTTCTTTGGTAACATTTACGTCTTTTACATCAATAGGTATATTCTCTGTTAGTCTTCAAGTAGCTTAAGAGAGACTTGAAAAATATTGTACTCCGAGTTGAAAAGGGTTTCAGGCATACCAACCGTTCCGAGATAGATTCGTAAGCTTTCGTTTAGTGTCAGTCGTTTCATCAAATCACGTAAGGTTTTCAGTACAGTTGTTATCGCTCATTTCCGAATATTTCGTTTTCTATAAACTTTTCCTTCAAGAACTCTCGCCATTTTAGCCATTTTACCAACATAGAAAACTCTTCGAGAAAGAACTCACAATGCGCAAAGAAAGTGTTTTGTAAAGGGTTAATGAAATAAAATAGAAATGAGCATTTCCACGAACGTTGCGTAACAGACTATTGAAAAGTAAAAACTCAGAATACCTACTTGAGGACATAGGGAGAACAATCCCTCCAAAATTCCGAGGAAATCCCAAAAGCGACGAAGGAAAAAAATAAATAAGACGAACTCTCTAATCGGCGCAAGATCCATGAAATTAAACTCCAGCTCACAACATTCTTCTCTCTCTCTCTCTCTCTCTCTCTCTCTCTCTCTCTCTCTCTCGCTCTCCATTTTCTGTTTCTCTGTCGCTACCTTTTGAAGGCTAACATGAAAGCGGTGTTATGACGGAAATTGAAATTATATCCTACACAAAGAGCTGTAAATATTTTTTTGTTAACTTGTTATATATATGACGGTTTGTTTACACGTAAAGATTAAACATGCATGCATACATACATGTATATATATATATATATATATATATATATATATATATATATATATATATATATATATATATATATATATATATATATATATATAGTCTCAGTAATTGGGCTGCTACTTGAAATCTTAGCTTAATGATAAAATAATATTGCCAAGACCAGGAAGAACATTCTTTATTACAAGCTTTCGAGGTATAAAACCTCATCATCAGGCTGAAAAAACCGACAAGGATGAGAAGTCAATAAATTACAATAAAATGAATTGTCATAATAAATCTTCAGCAAAAATACTAACGAAATATATAAAATGAACAAGTAAATACAAACTAAAAAGGTGAGACGTAAATAACGAAAAATTAAAAACACAAACATAAAAAATATGAAAATAAAACTAAGTGAAATGTAAACAAGCTACCACTCACAAAGTAAAATATTTAACGACCTAATTGAGTACCTACTATGAAATTACACGATAGCTAGTTGAATACCAGACGAAAGTTGTTGTTCAATTCCGGCTTCATCTTTTTAATAGTCAGCGACTCTGAAATTAAAAGGTCCAGTCTATTTGAACGAAAAGACAAAAATGCCCGAAAATCCAGGTCAGTGAAAGGATGGTCCTGTGTTAAACTGTGTTCTCTAATGGCAGAAAAGGGTGGTTTGGAAAGGAAACCCAGTTCTAATAGAAAGACCTCTGTGTTCCAAAATTCTGTGTCTGAGCCAGCGGGAACTAGATCCCCATCGCAGACCACACTGCGAACAAGTGAACAAGTAAACGACACAGGAATTAAGGTCCACAGGCAGAGTAGGCTTCTCTCTCCAAGTGATCTTATTGTAAAGGATTACAGAAAACAAACCGGAAACTGATTTGAGGGAAACAATGCTTAAGTATTTTCTTGTAACTTTTTCCGGACCATATAGCTACTATGACCAGGTAAGGTAATTTAATGTACTTTACATCTTTACTAGCAGTACTGTACACCGGTCTGGGACAAAACTTTTCATTTAAAAATTTTTCAGAACTTTTGTAAAATACAAAAATGGGATATGAGTTTTCAGAAAAATAATTCTGGAGAAAACCATATCTTGATGAAATAAATTAAAATCACAACAAACATTGTAGGCTCTATTAATCAAAGTGCGTATTGAGTTCATCTTATACAACTTTGGAAAAACTGAGGTAATTCAATCCCAAGACCAGTAAAAGTACTTTCCTATAAACAGAGGTCTCAAATTTGCCACTATTTCTGTATACCTGTGCATCTAAAAATGACAACTTATTATCCTGTTCCGTCTCGCAAGTAAAAAGAAATGTTAGGGTGACGAGAATTAAAATATTCAAAAAACAAATCAACATGTGATAATTCCTTAAACACAAGGAAAGTATCATCTACATACCTACAGTAATACAAAGGTTTAAAAACACTAGGGCATTCAGACATCCAAATCCTTTCACAATAACCCATGCAATCCGCATATACAGGTCCAAGGGAATTTCCCATAGCTACTCCATCTATTTGATTATATAATTTACCATCAAAAGTAAAAATGCCATCAGCAGTTGCTAAATGTAATAATTTTTGCAAGTCTATTTTATTAAGTCCAAACACTGATAAATGGTTTTCACATATATTATTAAGAATAATGTCGGTTGTTTCTTTCAATGGGATATTGGTGAAAAGAGAGGTTACATCGAAACTAGCCATTACAACATCTTGTTAAAATTGAAAGAGCATAATTCTTTAACAAATTTGGAAGAATTAGATATGTTAAATTCACCTAAAGTTAGAGGTTTAAAATTGGAACCAAAAACTTGGACAAAGGTTATAACTAAAAGTACCAATTGAGAAATAATAGGTCTTAAAGGGTTTCTATTTTATGTACCTTAGACCGTATAAATAACCAGGCTTAGACCTGAAGCAAATAAGAAGCTATGTAGCTTCCCAATCTTATCTCTCAGACCTCTAAGCAACCTATTTTTTTTGTCTTCTAATTTCAAAAATGTGACTCCGCAATATCTACATTTAAAATCCTAAATTTTGTATTGTCAGAGAGTATTTCATTAATTTATCTAAATAATCAGACCTATTCATTAATACAACACCCCTACCTTTATCTGGCTTGGTAATAACTATACTATTATCGTTCTGGGTTACGTAAAATATTGATTCTGTCTTTATTTAACTGATTGTCACCCTCCTTTTTCGATTAAAATTTTTGAAGGTATCGTTTGCAATTACGGAAATTTTGCTAAAAAGAATGAAGTAAGGGTTTCACTGCCAAAAATGTCACAGCCTCTCAAAGTAGATTATAGTTTTCAAAACTTAAAAAATAACTTAAAGAAATTCAATTTCATGGGGATCAAACAAAATCAAGATATGGTTTTCCTCCAGAATTATTTTTCTGAAAACTCATATCCCATTTTTGTATGTTACACAAAGTTCTGAAAAATTTTTTTAAATGAAAAGTTTTGTCCCAGACCGGTGTACAGTACTGCTAGTAAAGATGTAAAGTACATTAAATTGCCTTACCTTGGTCATAGTAGCTATATGGTCGAAAAAAGTTACAAGAAATACTTAAGCATTGTTTCCCTCAAATCGGTTTTCCGGTTTGTTTTCTGTAATCCTTTACAATAAGATCACTTTTGAGAGAAAGCCTACTCTGCCTGTGGACCTTAATTCCTGTGTCGTTACTTGTTCACTTGTTCGCAGTGTGGTCTGCGATACGTGGGATCTAGTTCCGCTGGCTCAGACACAGAATTTGGAACACAGAGGTCTTTCTATTAGAACTGGTTTCCCCTTTCCAAACCACCCTTTTCTGCCATTAGAGAACACAGTTTAACACAGGACCATCCTTTCACTGACCTGATTTTCGGGTACTGTCTTTTGTTCAAATAGACTGGACCTTTAATTTCAGAGTCGCTGACTATTAAAAAGATGAAGCCGGAATTGAACAACAACTCGTCTGGTATTCAACTAGCTATCGTGTAATTTCATAGTAGGTACTCAATTAGGTCGTTAAATATTTTACTTTGTGAGTGGTAGTTTGTTTACATTTCACTTTTAGTTTTATTTCATATTTTTATGTTTGTGTTTTTAATTTTTCGTTATTTTACGTCTCACCCTTTTAGTTTGTATTTACTTGTTCATTTTATATATTTCGTTAGTATTTTGCTGAAGATTTATTATGACAATTCATTTTATTGTAATTTTATTGATTCTCATCCTTGTCGGTTTTTTCAGCCTGATGATGAGGTTTTATACCTCGAAAGCTTGTAATAAAAAGAATGTTCTTCCTGGTCTTGGCAATATTATTATATATTGTTAATATATATATATATATATATATATATATATATATATATATATATATATATATATATATATATAATTTATATAGTATATATATATATATAAACTTATTTATATTTACATATATATATATATATATATATATATATATATATATATATATATATATATATATATATATATATATATGTGTGTGTGTGTGTGTGTGTGTGTGTGTATGTGTGTGTATGTATTATATTTATGTATTATAGATTTATTTATCTATCTATATATATAATATTATGTATATATATATATATATACTCATATATATTTATATACGTATATATATGTGTGTGTGCGTCTATCTGTCTTAAAGCAGTATATATGGGAACATTCTTCCACAGCTCTCAAAGCCTCGCGTCTCAGATCCTTTTTCAAAAGACGGATTCCACCATAAGAATAAAAGGCTCTGATTCTCGTTGTTTCTGTCGCTATAGGAATCATTCTTGTTACCGCAACTGCAATGCGGGGAAGATGACATGTTCAAATATATCTTTTAACGGGTCTTATCAGAGTTAGCTATAAGTATATCTTTAACAAGCCTTGTCAGATTGAGCTATAAAGCTCCGCAAGTTAATAATGTACCATTAGAAGATATCTTCACTTCTTGCTTTTGTTTATTAATATTCATGAATAAGAATAAGTCTCTTGTTAGTGGTCGTTGGCAATGAAGGAGAGAATGAACATCATAATGTAAATAACAGTTTTATTTTGTGGCTGTTGAATAGAATTCATATAATTAATGCAACATAAAAATTACTTTAAGGAAATAACTGACTCCCATTTCTCAACTCTCTTAGTGATCTCCAGCAAGATTAATGTTCCTCATTGGACGGGTTGGTATGAAGAATTAGAGAAATTTATGTCTGGTGATAGAAATTCATTTCTCGTTATAATGTGGTTCGGATTCCACAATAAGCCTTAGGTCCCGTTGCTAGGTAACCAGTTGGTTCTTAGCCACGTAAAATAAATCTAATCCTTCAGGCCAGCCCTAGGAGAGCTGTTAATCAGCTCAGTGGTCTGGTTAAACTAAGGTATACTTAACTTTTTTTCTAGAAAGATTTGCTCTTAAATGACTGGTGAGAATATGAGTTAAAGGAGTTGGACGGCTCTTATTAGGGAGAGAGCTCAGTGGACGAATGAAAAGTAGAAGGCAGAAAGCATTGCAGCTGGAGGCTGAAGAACGGCCACAGCAAAGTGATTTTATTTATGTATACAATGTGTCGTTTCCAACTCACCATAGGAAGTATCCTCCTGGGGGAGAATAATAAAATGAAATGCAAATGTTTAATGTGTGAGAGAGAGAGAGAGAGAGAGAGAGAGAGAGAGAGAGAGAGAGAGAGAGAGAGAGAGAGAGAGAGAGAGAGAATTAATATTCAAAAAGTTTGCATCCCTTTCTTACCTAGAATAATTTATAGATAAAAAACTTTTATTTCAAATGTATATTCGTCCAGCAAATGAAATAAATTTTTCCTATTTATATATGATAACACGAGAAGCATCGCGTTTTCATTCCCAAGAACACTTGTCAATCATGTATGAACAAGGAGTGACCCCGTGGCATTTTCATAACAGAACCTTTCGAGTTTTTATTAATATATAATGTTCGGGATAAGCTTTAATCATATTATTACAAATGTGATTAGAATAAAAGTGAACAGAACCTATAAATTTAATTTCTAATATTTAAGTTATAACTGCTTTGTCGTGTGTGAGAGAGAGAGAGAGAAAGATTTCATTGCAATCATTATAGTTATGATAATTGTGAATAGAATGAAATAACTTTAGTTCTAACATTCTAGTTAAGACCTGCCTTGTTGTCGTCGAGAGAGAGAGAGAGAGAGAGAGAGAGAGAGAGAGAGAGAGAGATTTTATTGCAATCATTATAGTTATGATAATTGTGAATAAAATGAAATAACTTTAGTTCTAACATTCTAGTTAAGACCTGCCTTGTTGTCGTCGAAAGAGAGAGAGAGAGAGAGAGAGAGAGAGAGAGAGAGAGAGAGAGAGAGAGAGAGAGAGAGAGAGAGAGCAGAACAACATTTCCCATCAGAAAACCAAACAATAATCCTTTTTTGTCAAGAGGTTGTCAAACCCATTGAGATTCTCCCCAAATAATGGCCCTGCACTCTCGAAAAGGTCTAAAAAAATTTAGTAATTTTTCTTTTCAATCCTCAAGAGTTGGGAAATACTATTATGTTAAGTGCCTATTTCAGCTTACCTATTTTTCTGGCCTTTTGGCTGAAAGAATCACTTTTGGCTTCGAAATACGGCGTTATGGCTGTGAGCAAGTTAAGGAAAGAGAAATGGTGGTTAAATTGGTAGGGAAAAGGAAATATGAGAGAGAGAGAGAGAGAGAGAGAGAGAGAGAGAGAGAGAGAGAGAGAGAGAGAGAGAGAGAGCGCGAAGAGCAGCTTACCGGAGACATAACTTTCAAGAATTGGGGTAATATGCTCCAACGAGCAAAAAAAAAAAGGCAAAAAAAAGAGGAATTAATGTTTGTGTAGCAAATGATTTCCGCTGAAGAGTTATGAAGATATCTTTGTTACTTGAAATACAGCTGATAATTCTGTAATGTAGTGAACACAGGCGAAGAGACAGAGTAGGTTGGTGCTTGTGGTTGGTGGAAAGGGGGAGAAGGGTAGTTGGGAAAGGCGTTGTAGAATGAAACGTGGATTATTAATGTTACTGAAATCTAAGACCTATGACAAAGGAAAAAGTGGCAAAATAAACTTTGAGTAACGAACAACTTACCTGAAACCCATGTTCAGTGACGCCCGAGAACTAATATAAAAACTAATATAAAAAATTCTAGGGAAAATTAACTTTCATCAAATAAAAGCGTAACTGATTGACATCCGTGTAAATTACGTAACTGAAATCCAAAACCGATGTCGTTAAATAATTGTTACAGTGGAATGCGTGTGTATCAAGAGTTCTGTTAGAAGGTGAAAAGGGTCTGATTTTAAGAACGCTGAGAGTCATTATCTTAAAGGCACTATAAATAAAGGAAGATACGTTCAAAATTCAAAGGCTACTGAAAATCAAACAATTCCCACTCAAGGAAATAGATAAGGAAAAAACTATCTCCTATAAACGCCCAAGATGCTCCGTAGGGGGTTAATGCCGTCAGTGCACCTCATTCGATGCACTGTAGGCATTACTTAAGGTTCTTTGCAGCATGCCATCGGCCCCTAGGCGCAACCCCTTTCGTTCCTTTTACTTTACTTCCTTTCATAGTCTTTCTTCCATCTTACTTTCCACCCTCTCCTAACAACTGATTCATAGTGCAACTGCGAGGTTTTCCTCCTGTTACATCTTTCAAATCAAACCTTTTACTGTCAATTTCCGTTTCAGCGCTGAATGATCTCATAGGTCCCAGTGCTTGGCCTTTGGCCTAAATTCTATATTTAGTCTATCAATCAATCAATCAAACGCCCAAGAAATCCAGGGGTTACAACAGTCGACATTTTGACAGGGCAAAACGGATTTTGAACAATATCTAGTTTAACCGCGACTACCAGCTTTAAATATGATTAACGCTCTACCAACATTTTAATAGGTTATCGTAGAAAAGTTAAGTATACCTTAGTTTAACCAGACCACTGAGCTGATTAACAGCTCTCCTAGGGCTGGCCCAAAGGATTAGACTTATTTTACGTGGCTAAGAACCAATTGGTTACCGAGCAAAGGGACCTACAGTTTATTATGGAATCCGAACCACATTATACCGAGAAATGAATTTCTATCACCAGAAATAAATTCTTCTAATTCTTCATTGGCCGGCCGAAGAATAGAACGCGGGCCCAGCAGAGTGCTAGCCGAGAACGATATCGACCCATCCAATGAGGAACTAGGTTATCGTAGAGGCGTAGCCAGACAAGTTACAAGTAAAGCTGTGGACCAACAGGTTACCTTAGAGGAGCGGATCAACAGGTTACTGTAGAGACGTAGTCCAACGGGTACGGTAGAGGAACAGACCAACAGGTTTCTGCAGAGACGTCGAATCCTTAGATGGCATTTCATTGGTATCACAGACATCTTTATAAACTTCACAGTGGTTGTTTTGAGTGCCAGCGACCACCAGAGCCTTTAGGGTGTTGTCTTGTCAGCCTCCAATACGTCTTTTAGGAACTAGACTTAAGGAGTGCCAGCCTCTAACAGCTCTTTTAGGGGCAGCTAGAATATCAGCTTCTATCAGGTTCTTCAGGAGCTGCTGAAGAGTCAGCCTCCATCAAGTCCTCTAAGAGTTGCAGGAGTGTCAGCTTCTGTCAGATCCGTTGAGAGCTGTTCAAGCAAAAACTTCTATCAAAACCGGTATGTCTTCATGTTTTGCCGGAGTGCCGTCTGCCATTAGGTCTCAGTAACACGGTGTGCTAAAATGATAGCTTCATCAGATAGTATAACGGCTGCTGGAAAGCCAACAACCATCAGTTACTGTATATATATATATATATATATATATATATATATATATATATATATATATGTGTGTGTGTGTGTGTGTGTGTGTGTGTGTGTGTGTGTGTGTGTGTGAACATGTATTGGTTATTAGTTGATTCTGAATGGTTAAATATTAATGGTAGACGCTCTTGCATACGTGGGTTTAACATTGTAAATGACACTGCAAAGTTAGTTTTTTCTTTGAATTTTAATTTACCCACGAAACAATTAGACGTTTAAAGACTAAAAGACCCAAATCGAGGCAGTCCTTAATATCTACTTCTCTGAAGACTCCAACAAAACCCTCATGAAGTGAAGGAGGCCTCCCAATTAGCCGCCCTATTCCCCTCCGTCGACAGAAAATACATCGCAAAGTTAACCGAGTCTTCCGAAAATGATCCTCTCTCAATCGCCTCTTCAGCCTACCTTTTTCGGCGGCCTCATTAACTTTCATTATCACCTGAGGGTAATCAGGGAGCTCATTAAATCTTGACTGCGATGGGTGTTATGGCGGCCCGTTTTCACCTTATTTACACGACAAACACGATGCGAAAGGCTTGATGTTTCTTTGCATCCTTTCCCCGGTTTTGGGGCTGAAGTGCTGGTTTTTTCCCTTCTTTCTCTTTTTTCGTTTTCTATTAAGGGTCTTATATTGAACAATAAGGTTGTTGTAGAATGGTAAGTTAGTTACTATGGATACTAAATTAGATTGGTAATGATTTTAATAGCTTGATACCATACATATATATATATATATATATATATATATATATATATATATATATATATATATATATATATATATATATATATATATATATATATATATATATATATATATATATATATACACACATAGATGTACAAATATATATAAGTATATATATGTATATATATAATCCAAGGCAGGTCAGGAAAGGCACTGTCCTTATGCATTTTTATTATAATATGCCGATAACTCCTCATAGTTGCATTTTCCAGGCTGCAAACAGCGAACATGGCAATCAGTAAATTAAAATTAAAATCACAAATCAAATTACAATTACAATAAAAGTTCACAATAAAATGACTAAAACCTATCCTAAAAGAACAAGTAAAAGGCTGTGACAACCACCAGAAGGAAGTTAAAAACAAACTACTGCACTCGCATTGAGTATTACAAAAAAGAGAGAGAGAGAAAATAGATAAATAAATAAACATACAGACAGAGAAGAAACAACTTAACAAGACCATCAGGCAATAAACAGTTGTGTAGCGGATGTGTGGGAGTTTAATGGTGGTACAGTCAATTTGATAATAATAGATTCAAGTATTGTTAAATCATTTGCTTTTTGTACCTGTCCTATTACTGAAAAATCTTTATTTTCTATGAAAGTTTTACATATTTTAGTGATTCCTGATATTAGACTGTTCAGGCTGGACAATCTGCTCCCGGTTCTGAAGGTGACCTCTATGAGCATCGATACGAACCCGCAACAACCTCCTAGTACATCCGACACAGAATCCCTTTGGACTACATCTTGTACTTATATATAACGTTGGATGTAAATAAAGGACTGAGCTGGTCTTTAAACTTGAAGAGAGCGCCAATGTGTGTGTATGTGTTTAGCAAGGATGAAAGTGTATCCTATTTGGTAAACAAATTTAACTTTTTAATTTACAGCTAATTTGTAATGGGTGTTAAACAAATGATGAAAACTGCCTCCTCTCTCTCTCTCTCTCTCTCTCTCTCTCTACTTAAATGGAACTCTTAAGTTTAAGCCTCCTACATTCATATTTTTTTACGTTTTTCCACACTCACTTAGCTTTTTATCACTTGTAAACAACTACTGGCGTCAAATATGTTGATCATCGAAGTAGGAAAACAAATTCGAAATAATAAAAAAAAAGGATAATAAACCGATAATGTAAACATCATTCAAGTAAGGCAACATTGTTATTGCCCTCACATTCACCAAAATAACAGATTCAGTCTTCATGACAAAGTTAATTCAGCCTTTATGGCATATGCTACAAGATCGTCTGATGTTCCAGAAAGATGCTGTATGACATCTCAGTCTGTTTTATTCTTCAAACGTCAGTTCATAATACTGAATCACTGAATCACAGATTACCTTCATCAACTACCAGACGCGGTCAAGTCAACTGATAACAGCTGAAAGACCTCAATTTGTGATGATTTTCGTGTTGCTATCATGTACAGTAATTATAGTGGATTACCCATTTCCCGAGTAAATGGCGCCTTCTCTTCTCTTCTCCTAAAAGTCTGCTGCTGGGTCCTTTGGCCACGGAATCTCTCCTTTTAACCTCATGCTTTTGACTCGGCAGGAGAGGAAGAGAATGCTGTTCTCCAAGTGGATGAAAATTTACTCCATCTCTCTTCCCATGTTTATTGCGTTTCCCCTTTTACTCGTTAGTCGTATGCCTTTAGTTTTCTGTAAAAGAAAATTACTGCGATGGCTATTTGTCTGTCCGTCAGCACTTTTTCTGTCCGCCCTCAGATGTTAAAAATTACTGAGGTTAGAGGGCTGCAAATTGGTATGTCGATCATCCACCCTCCAATCATCAAATATACCAAATTGCATCCCTCTAGCCTCAGTAGTTTTTATTTTATTTAAGGTTAAAGTTAGCCATGATCATGTGTCTGGCACCGCTATAGGTGCCAACAACAAATGTCACCACCGAGCCGTGGCTGGAAGTTTCAGGGGCCGCAGCTGAGAGTTTACACAATTATACACTGTACAGAAAAATCGATTGCGCCGAAGTTTCTTGGGTGCGTTTTTGACTTGTTTCTTATTCCTGACGCCAATGTTTGCAGTGTTTCTGTTTTATTTATACGCCTGCGCGTTCAGAATATGACGTTGGCCGGAATGAGTTTCGTGTCTCGCGTAGTACACGTTAGAGGTTGAATTCAGTTCTGTGCTTTTTATGAAGAAATGTAATTGTGATTTTGGGAAAAGTTCATTAAGGCAGGCTGAATGGACTTATTATTTTTCTTTAGAAAAATTGAAATAAACTGGATTAATCGCCATTCCTCTTCAAACAAAGTAAATTAATTGGATTAATCCACTTTCTTAAGTTAAGTAAGAGAAAGTTGCATTTATCATCTTTCTTCTTTGTAAAGTAAAATTGATTGGATTAATCATTTTTCTTCTTTTTGTAAGGATAAATTGATTGGGTTAATCATCTTTCTTCCTTTTGTAAAGTAAAATTGATTGGATTAATCATCTCTCTTATTTTTGTAAAGTAAAATTTATTGGATTAATCATATTTCTTCTTTAAGTAATATGAGATATTATGTAAATCATTCTTCTTCATGTAAAATAAAACTGATTGGATTAATCCTCTTTTCTTTTTATGTCAAGTAGAAAAAATTGCATTAGTCATATTTACTTCTTTCATAAAGGTTAATTGATTAGATTAATCAGCCTTTCTTTTTTTTCGTACATAAAGGTTAATTGGTTGGATTAATCAGCCTTTCTTTTTTTTCTTACATAAAGGTTGATTGTTTGGATTAATCAGCCTTCCTTTTTTTCTTACATAAAGGTTATTGTTTGGATTAATCAGCCTTTCTTTCTATTCTTACATAAAGGTTAATTGTTTTGATTAATCAGCCTATCTTTTTTTTCTTGCATAAAGGTTAATTGATTGGATTAATCAGCCTTTATTTTTTTCTTACATAAAGGTTAATTGTTTGGATTAATCAGGCTATCTTTTTTTGCATATAGGTTAATTGTTTGGATTAATCAGCCTTTCTTTTTTCTTACATAAAGGTTAATTGATTGGATTAATTACCCTTTCTTTTTTCTTACATAAAGGTTAATTGTTTGGATCAATCAGCCTATCATTTTTTCTTACATAATGGTTAACTGATTGGATTAATCAGCCTGTCTTTTTTTCATAAAGGTTAATTGTTTGGAATAATCAGCCTATCTTTTTTCTTACATAAAGTTAATTGATTGGATTAATCAGCCTTTCTTTTTTCTGACATAAATGTTAATTGTTTGGATTAACCAGCCTGTCTTTTTTTCTTACATAAAGGTTAATTGTTTCGATTAATCAGTCTTTCTTTCTTTCATAAAGGTTAATTGTTTGGATCAATCAGCCATCTTTTTTCTTATATAAAGGTTAATTACTGGATTATTCAGCCTTCCTTTTTTTTACATAAAATTTAATTGTTTGGATTAATCAGCCTTTCTTTTTTTTCCTACATAAAGGTTAATTGTTTTGATTAATCAGCCTTTCTTTTTTTTTCTTACATAAAGGTTGATTGTTTGGATTAATCAGCCTTTCTTTTTTTTCTTACATAAAGGTTGATTGTTTGGGCTAATCAGCCTTTCTTTTTTTCTTACATAAAGGTTAATTGTTTAGATTAATCAGCATTTCTTTTTTTCTTACATAAAGGTTAATTGTTTGGATTAATCAGCCTTTCTTTTTTTCTTACATAAAGGTTAATTGGCTGGATTAATCAGCCTTTCTTTTTTTCTTGCATAAAGGTTAATTGATTGGGTTAATCAGCCTTTATTTTTTTCTTATATAAAAGTTAATTGCTTGGATTAATCAGCCTATCTTTTTTCTTACATAAAGGTTAATTGTTTGGATTAATCAGCCTTGCTTTTTTTCTTAAATAAAGGTTGATTGTTTGGATTAATCAACTTTCTTCTTCATGCAAAGTAAATAGATTGGATTTATCATCATTGTGCGCTATATAAAACGTGAGTTGGATTATTCCAGTGTCTTTTCACGATAAATGAAGTTGATGTGGATGAAAGATTTAACATTAACTTTACGTATAACGGCAACTGGAATAAACAAGACACTGCAGTAAGATTGATAAAGAAATCGGGATTAATGTAGCTTATTTGTATGATTTGAATATTTGCTAAAGTTCTTTGTACAAAGCCCTCTTTACAGTACAGCAGTGATTCTTACACTGGTGGGAGCCAGAAGCTTCCAAGGGGGCCGCAAACAGGGTTGCCAGATAGTGCCTATTATTGTTTTCAATTTGTGATGTTAATTGCAAAATTCCAAAAACATTGTCACTGCTTTCATATGTTTTCTAATTATTATCTCAAAACATGCCAAATTTTTCAAAATATAAGTCAATTTTTGTTTCAAATATAGTACAGTGCATACTTACAAAAAAATTTAAAAGTAATGAAACAAAAATCGATCATTCATCCATATATTCATATAAGCAATGAAGTATAATGGTATATAAATAGACAACTTATTGTTTATAGTTTATAGTTGGCAAAAATGTCAGGGGTAGGGGCGCGTGGGATCTAGACAGAATGCAGGGGGGAGGGAGCGCAAGGCAAAAAAAAGTTTAAGAACCACTGCGTCACAGGGTTTAACTTCTATATGCTTTTTTTTATTACTTGAGCGTCGTGGACCTTCGAAATTTTAACGCCAGTTCTTCATATGGATCAATATAAATGTACCACATTCCCCCTCCCCTTCTAAATTGCTTAATAATTCACCACATGAACTATGAAAAGTCGCTTTACAGTATACGGTAGACCATCTTACGAAAGTGTTACTGTATGTGAATAACATTATCTTGGGTTGTTTGTTAACTCCTCTAACGATATGTTAATGAGTTACAACTTGGACCACCTTCATTTGCGTCTAATTAACACGTCCTGTCTAGTTATTCCTCTTAATGAACGAGTTCCACAAGGTCTTGTTCAGATATATTTCCCCTTTTTTTCGCCTACAATGTACGTTTTCCTAAGCGTTGTACTTCAGGAAGATATACAAGTGACGATTCTTAAAAGATATGGTTTGCTAAAGACTTTTCATTGCAGTGATAATAAGAAACATTGAAAAAAATGCACGGATATTTCTAGAATACTTTAACACAACAATAACGAAAGATGTTTAGATATACCATGAGACCTATACAGTTTCATTATAATTTTAATGGAAAACTTATTTTCATAATCAAAGCTCATATATATATATATATATCATTTCACTGGTGACGGAAATTATTATTTTCATAATGAAAGGGCTTGAATAATTTACTTCGATGATCACGGAAAAAGTATGAAAGAAATTGCTAGCTAAAGTCAGTAAATTTTAGAAGTAACCCAACGCATAATTGTTTACCTAGTAACACTGTACGAAGATTTTCAGAAATGAATTTTTAGTCGGGAAATATCATAAGACTTTTCGACGCCAGATAGGATTCTATGGATCATTAGCAACTTCAAGAGAGAATCCGTCGAATGATATAGTGATTAATACTTTTTTGTTGTCAGAAACTTTTAATACTTTCTAAAAGCTCTATTCTCTTAATTAGGGAGCCTAACGTTGTTGGGAGTTCTGTACCGTGTCTGAGAAACTGACGCTGGAGTTCTAATTAATATTTCTAGGGAAGAGAGGAAGGGGTTTTTTTTTTCGCTGAAACCAGAAAACAAGATAGGAATTTTTGTTTCAGATTTAATTTTGATATATATGTATATATATATATATATATTTATATATATATATATATATGTATATATATATATATTTATTTATTTATTTATTTATTTATTTATTTATTTATTTATTTATATCTATGTATATATATTATATTATATATATACATATATATATATATATATATATATATATATATATATATATATATGTTATATAGATATATGTATATGTAAATATAGGTATATATATACATATATATGTAAATACGTGTAAAGTTATTGGTTGGTTAAAGAAAAATTAGAAGAGTGTACTATAAAATTAACCGAAGAACTCAGACTTAGGAATCATTCTTTATTTTCATATCCCATGTTTATGAAACCATCAACACAAAATATTCTCTGGTACAATGCAATCCTTTTCAGTGTCGAAGACGAAGTAAATCATATGATTTGAATAAGAACATACCCTTCGTACTTTTTTTAAACATTGTAATAAACTTCTTCAAGGCATTAAAAACGATTAGTACCTTACAATAGCCAGTAACACCAATTTTTCTTAGTTCATGTTCATTCTGATTGTGGACACACGAATCCGACCGTGATCGGAAGTCATTTAGTATTTTCTGAGACAAACTTGTTGTTTTCATATGTCGCGTGACAGCCTCGCCTTCTCGTTAATACTTATCGATAATCTCACTAAGTTTTACGCGTGTAAGAAAAATCCCTCACTCGCTAACTCTTAAATGTTCATTACTTTACCAGAGTCACAACTATTGTAATAATAAGAATAATAAAAATCATGATTAAAAACTGAAAGATACTTTTGTTGACTTACTGGAAATTCAAATGGAAACTGAATATTGTCTCTGAAGAGGAATAAATAGAAGCCAGGCTCTTGTTACTCAAAGGGATTTTACTTTCAAATCTTTCCTTGTTAAAAATAAGACGATTTTGGCAACAGCAATCCGGAGCAAAGATGAAAGTGAGGGAGAGAAGGATCCTCAGAGGTTTGAATTTGTAAAGGTGTAATCCTGGAAATGTTCGCTCAAGATTGATTGCTCGAGCAATGCTGGCAGCTGGGAGATGTGTTCAATCTTTGTAAGTCCAGATGAGAGAAAATAACACACACATACATACATATATATATATATATATATATATATATATATATATATATATATATATATATATATATATATATACATACTGTATATATTTATGTGTGCGTGTGTTCATATGTGCGCGTATGTATGTATGTACATATATATACACACATATGTATTGTGGTGTATGCGAGCGTGTATATTTGTGTGTGTGTGTGTGTGTTGTTGCTTCGTATATCCGTGCTAACTCGGCAAGAAAGCCTTTCCGAAAACAGAAAAATTCCTTAAGAATTCAACAAAGCCTTACTTCACGAACATCGAAAAGACAAACATTTAGCCACTGAATAACAAACGAAGGCTCTTATCTTTCCAGCGTCACCGTGAAATGTATATGTATTTTACCATTGAGGGAATAAGATAAGGCAAGAAATGTCCACATAATATTATATTCCATTAAGTATGGTTTATCTGGTTCACCTACAATAAAATCCAGGGGAAAAACTGCGCCCCTTTAACCAACAGAATTTTGTCCAAGGATCAAAGAAGTGGAAGAGGATTTCATTTTGATTTGAAGACTTCTATCAGCGTGGCCACACATTAATAATGTATTTCACTAAAACGCTAGGACTAATTAAACATTTATGAATGTTTTAGTTTTAAACTAAGGAACGTTTTTAATGTTTTCAATCGTAGTAAACTTTAAGCTTAGTTCTCTGAATGTCGCAAGAGCAAGGAAAAAAGACATTGTCGCAGGAGGGAGAAAATATACGATGCTAATTCCTGAAATGATTTTGTTTCGAACGAACAGTTAATGTTGAAAATGTACTCAGAGTAAAACAGAAAAATTTCTAACGGTTTAAACATTCTTAGTGTCAAATGCAAAAACCAAGGTATTCAAACTGATTATAATAATTTTTCCTTGCGGGATTGAATTTTAGAGTCTTGCCCGGCAATTAGAAGGCCAGGCGAACCACAGTCAGTTAACCCATCGAAGTCATTCCAGTGAGAGCTGCCCAGAAGCTCAGTTGAATGCCCACCTGGAGGAACCCCCAAATAAGGGAGAACCCTTCTCGACCGAGGGAACCAAAAGCCTTGTGTGAATGGAAATCCCAGATTAATTTGATCAAAGTTCGTGGGACAACCCCTTTGGTTTTGATATCGGCTTTCGCGGCAGTTAGATCTAGTCGTCCCCCAAGTAACCCTTTGACAGCTGGTCTTTGAGTCTTATAAATCAACCTGCCTTTGGAATTTCAACCAGAGGCAAATCGTCGTCATGATATGAAAAGGAATTCATATGCAGATTTAATTCCTGCATAGGAGTTCCGTTCCGTATCCATCTCAAAAGACCGCCAATGAAAACTGAGTAATTTATCTACTGAGTTTTTTTTCTTTTTTTTTTTTTACAAGGTTAGCCATTTGTTTACAAAGGTTGATGGAAGTAAGGAAATGAAAAGCTGAAGTGGTTAGTTAATAAAGGGCGTTTGTCTGTCCTTCTCTCTTCACTTAAGGCACATTTTTTGCGACGCCATATTACATAATCATATCAACCATTCAAGCAGCCAATTACTGCAACTGAAGTGAAATATTACTGTACATTTCTTCTGCCTTTGGAGATATTCTGACCCTCCACTAAAGGACCGTCGAGGAATGGGTTATTTCTAAGCGTTGTCTTCTGGTGTCTTGAAACTTATTAGCCAAAGCATTAATAAATTTCTTGCAGCTAAGACGTACGAAGACCGTCACTGACATCACGACAGAAACCCGAGGTACGGAAATGCAGCTGCAAAAATCCCGTTCCTTGCCTTTTTTCAAAGTTTCTTACGAATAAGAGCGGCGCCATTGACCATTAGGCATACTTCTTAGGGTGTGAGAATGCCAGTGGGATTAGGAGAAGGGAATCAGTGATTAATGAAAAGGACGAAATATTTTCACGCTTTTAAACGCGCCCTTCCAGTCCAGCTCACTTGCTTAATGGAAGTCTTCCTTTTTTTTTTTACAGGTTACTCCAAAGAGCAAAAGTCCGTGATGGCTTAAGACCAACTCAGTTTCACAAGAACGACCATCCATTCCCTTCTTTAAATTATCCAGATTTCAGAATTTTACCAAGGCCAAAGCAATATATGTTTAGAGTTTTCTTTCTTAAGCATATTATTTTGAATAATTTTCGTTGACAAAACGCTGCTGTTTGCTAATACTTCTCGGGTGATGTTTTGCAATCGACAAGTCTCTTAAAATCAGTTTTCTTTTCAGTACTTGGTTCTCATAGAAAATCTGACAGATTTCTCAATCAAAATAGTTTGAAGCGCTGCTTTTTTTGTCTGTACGATTATGCCGTATTACATTTGACTCCATCACATAATTTTGCGTTAACTAGATTCCACTTGAATGCGCCGTCACGTGATTTCGTGTACAATGAAATTATCAAATTTCAATTGAAAGGTTTCGAAGTTCCAGGAGACTTCGGACTACAGAAATAGCTACAAAATGCCTTCGCACATAATTCTAAATTCGTACCTGCTCAAATTCAAGTTAAACAATTAAAATAATTCCCCGTCTCCTTTTTTTGATAAGAATCCAGAGGTT
>NC_089763.1:18668494-18690994 GCF_040412425.1 Macrobrachium rosenbergii | reverse complement strand
TGTAGAGGTCTTTAATCTCTCTCTCTCTCTCTCTCTCTCTCTCTCTCTCTCTCTCTCTCTCTCTCTCTCTCTCTCTCTCTCTCTCGTCCAGATATACTATAGAGTTTGAAGGCTTTGTAGAAGGTCTTTAATCTCTCTCTCTCTCTCTCTCTCTCTCTCTCTCTCGTCCAGATATATTGTAAGTTTGAAGGCTTTTGTAGAAGGTCTTTAATCTCTCTCTCTCTCTCTCTCTCTCTCTCTCTCTCTCTCTCTCTCTCTCTCTCAGAAGAAAATACTACTAATGGGAATCTGTTCACTTCAAGGCCCACCTTTTACAATTCCTTCGGGACCTTTCAACACTCACCATAAATAACCGATCACGTGACATATCTCAACACACTTTGGTAAATCACCTGCCTCAGCCAAGGTAATTGATGACAGCGGAATGAAGGAAGGACTCCCCGTTGTATTAATCTTAGCGCCGTTGCCTCCTGCGGATGATCCTCAGGGTTGATAGATGTCGCATCCATCTGCTTTCGTCGGGTTCTCAGCAAGGTCCTTTTGCCCTTCGCCTTATTCAGATTCGCCTCTTCCTTCTTTTGGAAATGTGGTTCATTCCTTTCCACAGTTTGTTCCAGTGACTGGAGTGTTTCGTTTTCTATCGTACGTTATTTATTAGCTTTCAAAATATCTTTATTTCTAACCTTGCTTTGACAGTGAGCTATAATGAACAACTGAGGACCCTGAAAATGTCTAACAAATCTAATGATTATTAATCACGGGCGTAGAGCTTATCGATTTGCTTGACTTTAAAACTGTGGAGCAGCCAGAATTATTCTATATTTGTCTCTTTGTTTCAGCGGATTTGTAATGATATGATGTTCATTAACAACTGTTTTGTCTGTGGGCTTTTTAGTGTCCATATCAAAACAAAATTTGGTTTATTATTTCCACTGAAGAATATATTGATTTTTAAGTTAAAGAAGAATATATTCATTTTCAAGTCAATCTTCCATTCCAGTTGGAAACTACTGTACCTTTACATTTTCTTCTGTTTTATAGCTTTTGCCAGGCACCTGCTGTCTTTCTTTTTCTTTGCCTTTTCTAGCCTTGACTCGTGTCTCTGGTACTCATCTGATCGTAGCTTGAAAAAGTGTCAAGTTTAAGGTTATAAAAAATATTCAGTAGTGTATACTATATTTTCGTTGTTTTTCTAGGTTTTTTGAGAATACACTTCACTGTATGACCGAAAAATCTTCGTTCATTGGTTTACTACATTTATCTCAATTTTTCAGCAGTAATAATCATTACAGTTCTCTCCGTATCTCTAAGCAATTCCTCGATTCGTTATTAACGCCTTTATTAGATCCTCCCAGAACAAGATTACCAAAATCTTTTGTTGCAGGATCTCATAAGAGTTTCTTAGGTCATTTTGTAGTAGATAGCGACATTCTAGATTACTGTAGTGGTAAGCTTTCTAAAATTTCAGAAAATACTTTTCTAAGAATATTGAATTCCGAAAAAAGTGTAAAGTTCACTGCTTACCAAAAAAGAAATATTTATAAAACTATTTAAAACTGTTTACACGTTTCCTCTCGAGCTGTGACTCCCTCCCTCCCTGAGAAATTCCTCAGACGTTTCTCCTCAGCAAACAAAAGCTGAGGCTGAGAACCCATCGAGTTTCTCGAGACGAATTAAAAATGCAAATGGAAGTCACCTGAACTTCATGAAGTTTCAAGAGAAGGACAACTCGGATACGGGGTCTCATTGCTCTTCACGCAAGGAAAGTTAACTTCGAAGTTTCCCATCTAGAAAAAAATTAAAGAAGTTTTCACAGCTGCCATAACTGCTGCAAAGTTGAAAGTGAAGTGGGAGAAGGATACCGAGAAGTCTTAATTCGTGAAGGTGTAACCTTGGAAATGCTTGTTCGAGACTTGTCTTACTTACGTAATGTTCACAGTTTATGAATTTGAAAGACACTTAAAGGTGGAGAGGAGGTGATAAGTACTAGAATGCATTCATTTGGATGTCGTAGATCGTAAAGGAAACTTGTACACTAATTATGTATTTATATTATATATATATATATATATATATATATATATATATATATATATATATATACAGTATATATATATACACACACACACACACACACACACACACACATATATATATATATATATATATATATATATATATATATATATATATATATATATATATATATATATATATATATATATATGTATAGCCTTTTGCATTCTCTAATAAAACCAAATCTCTTTTGCTAACCTATTGCGGTCCTTTTGTTGTAACAGAGCTGAATCATAATACATTTGCTAGTGTTCCCGTGAATCAGTAAAAAAAGGAGTATTATTGTTGTCTCTCGGTTCTCCCTTGTTATTCCTAAGTGATTGATGGAAGGTCTTCTGAAAGCCCCTTCCCCTCATAGGAGGAGAACACAGTCTTTTAAAAACACTCCTTTGTTTTCCTCTTTCTCTTCCCCAACAGAAATTTCACCGGCGCCATGTAACTGTGAGGTTTCATTTGTTATCATTGCTTTTGCAATAACATTTGCAGTCCTCTGCAGAATGCTCGGTGGGATTTTCACTTGTTGAACTTCCGGGTTACGGATCAGACGGAATTCGATTTGAGTTCGCAATGAATCGCATGAAATTTCCCAGATAAAATGTTTTCCTCTTCTGCCAAAATGTGGAAGGAGAGAGGAAACTGACAGTTTTCTTTGTACGATGTTTGAATTTAATGGATTTAACCAAAGTGGAACGATCTCGCTTTAGAGGAACTGTTGGCTTTTGGACTTGAGGAAATTTCTGAATGCTTATGTGGTCCTCGGATAATGATTTGCTTCTTTTCGAGGTGTGGGTCTGTCATCAAGAATTGGGAGATTTTCTGAATGCTTCTGCGATCCTTAAATAATATGACTTGCCTCTTTTTGAGAGATGGGTCTGTCGTCAAGAATTAGGGAATTTTCTGAATGCTTCTGTGATCCTTGGATAATATGACTTTGCCTCTTTTTGAGAGGTGGGTCTGTCATCAAGAATTAGAGAATTTTCAGAATGCTTCTGTGATCCTTGGATAATGATTTGCTTCTTTTTGAGAGGTGGGTCTGTCATCAAGAATTAGGGAATTTTCTAAATGCTTCTGTGATCTTTGAATAATATGACTTGCCTCTTTTTGAGAGGTGGGTCTGTCATCAGAATTAGGGAATTTTCTAAATGCCTCTGTGATCCTTGAATAATATGATTTGCCTCTTTTTGAGAGGTGGGTCTGTCATCAAGAATTAGGGAATTTTCTGAATGCGTCTATGATCCTTGAATAATATGACTTGCCTCTTTTTGAGAGGTGGGTCTGTCATCAAGAATTAGGGAATTTTCTAAATGCTTCTGTGATCTTTGAATAATATGACTTGCCTCTTTTTGAGAGGTGGGTCTGTCATCAAGAATTAGGGAATTTTCTAAATGCCTCTGTGATCCTTGAATAATATGATTTGCCTCTTTTTGAGAGGTGGGTCTGTCATCAAGAATTAGGGAATTTTCTAAATGTTTCTGTGATCTTGGATAATAATTTGCTTATTTTCGAGGTGTTGGCCTGTCATCACTGGAAGACGGAGGTTAACGCTAACCTTGACCTCCCAAGCCTACTTTCAGTAGCTATTCCCGTCCCTTCCGGTTAATCTTGTAGCCGTCTCTCTTATTTTAGAGACCAGAGTATCACATTAGACCTCTGTCTCTTTCACACGTTAACATATCCTTTGGGAAAGATCCCATGCTGGCATAAGGCCACCTCAATCTAAACCAACTACCCAACCATGTCGTGTAATGTTAGCGTTGACGAATCGATTTTGATTTGAATGCTGAAGTCCCAGTGCATCCATCTCTAGAAGAGCCCTTCGTCTAGGTGGTTGACCCTTGACTGGGGAGACCCAGAGGGCCAGGATTTTGGTATTGCAGGACTCTGATAACAGACCCGAAAGGATTTGTTAGCAACGCCAGCTTTCGCCTGGCTCCTTCTTAGCTTTACGTCTGATCGTCCCTGGAGTCGCATCTTGGTGAGAGTAGAATGTGATGGACAACAGCGTTTGCAGTTTGTTTTTCTCATTTTTAGTTTTCTGTAAAAGAAAACTATTGTGACGGCTTTGTCTGTCCCTCTGCACTTTTTTCTGTCCGCACTTTTTCCGTCCGCCCTCAGATCTTAAAAACTACTGTGGATTGAGGGCTGCAAATTAGTAAGTTGATCATCTACCCTCCAATCATCAAACACGCCAAATTGCAGCCCTCTAGCCTCAGTATTTTTATTTCATTTAAGGTTAAAGTTAGCCATAATCGTGCTTCTGGCAACTATATAGGATAGGCCACCACCGGGCAGTGATTAAAGTTTCATGGGCCGTGGTTCATACGGCATTATACCGAGACCACAGAAAGATAGATCTATTTTCGGTGGCCTTGATTATACGCTGTAGCGGCTGTACAGAAAACTCGATTGTGCCGAAGAAGCTTCGGGGCATTTTTTACTTGTTATCTCTTTAAATGGAATAAATGCCATAGCATAGTCCAGATCGAGAAAAATTCTCTCTCTCTCTCTCTCTCTCTCTCTCTCTCTCTCTCTGCGAGGACACGGGAAAGGGACAATGGAAGTTTCGTAACTTTCACAGGCCTCAGGAACCTGGTGTGTAGGTCAAGAAGAAATTATCCAGTTCGAGCTTTAATAAATTCTTCTTTATCTTGATTGATCCCAAAGTAGGATAATGCCGCCAGTGCTACTCACATGGTGTACTGTAAGCATTACTTAAGGTTCTTTGCGGTGTCCTTTCGGGCCCTATATGCAACCCTTTCATTCCTTATGTTATGCCTCCGTTGATATTTTCTTTCTTCCATCTTTCTTTCCACCCTCTCCTAACAATTGTTTCATAGTGCAAAGGAGAGGTTTTCCTCCCGTTACATCCTAAACCTTTTTACTGTCAATTTCCCTTCAGCAATGAATGGCCTCATAGGTCCCAGCACTTGGCCTTTGACCTAAATTTTATATTCCACTCTTTATTGAAGGCATCTTTCTCATCACTGAAGTTCTCTCCCTTTCGTCATCGAGGACCTCTCTCGAATAAGGATGTCTTAATGCCTGGAATTCATACCTGGTCACCCATTCGCGTAGTAAACAGTCCCAGTTGTTGCTTATTCATCCTCGTTAAAACACGGGCACTGTATCATCAGTTTCTCGTGTTCTCGAGGAATAAAGTAATACTTTTGCCTTTCCGGGGGATAATAAGGGGATGCCTCAAGGAAAGCACTCAATCCTCTTTTATCAGGCCCAGTGGACCTGATAAGATTTTTGACTAAGGAAAGGACTATTTCTCCCACCTCATTCCCTCTCGATTTGATAAAGAACTAAGCGATGTCATACGACTTACTTGGGATTTGATATGTCAGATATTATGTAATTTATGTGACAATTTTTATATTGGTCTACCTGGAAAAGCTTTGGAAAAGACAGTAGAACAGCATAAAAACTGTATAAGGTGCATCAAGGAGAACAGTGCAATTTTCATTCATGTCAGTGAAAGCAATCTTGCCTTCAAATGCAAAGGGGGTTAAAAATATAGTTTATTGCAGTAACACTCTGGAATTATTATCGAATGTAGTTTTATCAAAGAAAGCCTTTGTTAAAAAAAAAAAAAAAAGGGAATATCAGCCAGATATTTAGAGTGAATAGTTTTTCAGGAAGACGGTTTACGCTGGCTTACCAACAGAAGGTGACCTGACCTGGCCAAATTTGTAAATGGAACACTGACATTAGATGCTAATTTTACTGCTCCTCGTCTTTCCTTCTTATCAGGTGTTAATATCTTTTGCAAACAAATGTGCGGTCGTTGTTACTGCCACCCTAGCATACGCGTTGTAAATTTCCACCACTATTCGTATGTCCTTATAGAGACGCCTTACAAAACTAAAGAAAAAATAAGTCAGGATTGATACTCTGTTTCATTCCTGCCGTGGCATACCCTCGTGTGTGTGTTTATATAAATTATTTATATATATATTTGTGTGTACATGTTTATATATATATTTGTGTGTATGTGTGTGTGTAAAGCACACATATATATATACACACATATATATAATATATATTGCATATATATATATATATATATATATATATATATATATATATATATATATATATATATATATTTGTGTGTATGTGTGTGTAAAGCACACATATATATAATATATATATATATACATCAAATCTATACTCATAAAAGGAAGCCACTTGCAAAACACAAGCCGAAAGCCGTATAAACAGACGCCCAAAGCTGCCCTTTCGGAAAAGTTTGTATCACAGAGGCCGCAGAAACGTTTGACTCTCTTTCACAGCAGAACAAAAAAAAAAAAATCGAAAGGGCCAAAAGGAAGGTCCCAGCAATTTATCTCCTGCCATCGAATTCACTTTTCATTTCAGTGTTACGTTGGGTTTAACTCTCGGGGAAAGATAGAGCTGGTTTTTCTCCAACTTTTATTTCACATCAAGCTTCAAAGGTTATTTGTTTCTACACTATTAAAAGTATTTTACGGAGGAGGAGAGAGATTCTCTGAATATTGAGGCCATATATATATGTGTGTGTGTGTATGTATATATATATATATATATATATATATATATATATATATATATATATATATATATACGTATGTATGTATGTATGTATTTATGCATGTATATACGTATGTAGTCATGACCTGAGCTTTGAAGTTACACACCAAACCAACTCCCTCATGTGAGTGTAAAGTATTCCTTGAGACAAATAAAAGCAAGGCTATTAATTTCTAAAGTGAGGGAGTATAAGCGCCGCAGATCATTTTTCACTCTTAAGTTCCACGTTTCGTCATTTTTTAAGTCCTCTTCTCCAGTTATCTTTCTCACGCTATCCATTATTCATTATTCCCAAACGTTCCTTCCGTGGAAGAACTGTCTTATCTCAACCCCTGTTTAAGTAAAGTGCTTTTCTTTTTCTTTTTGATAGATTCCTTGAATATTTTTCTCGTCCCTTCATATATTGACTTCTCGTGTTAACGTTGCCTTTTTCAGTTATCGAGATCATCCAGTTACCGAAATCATCTCTTAATATGAGAGGAAGAAATTCTGGTAGTATTGAAGGCAGATAGAAGCCAGCCCTTACAGTTTATAAAACCTGTCATAATGATGATGTCTTTTTATTATGAGAATATATATATATATATATATATATATATATATATATATATATATATATATATATATATATATATATATATATATATAAAAACTCTGGAAATGAGCATCTCCAGCCTCCCTCACCATCTATTTGATTGAAAAAATTAGGGATGAAGTTCCTCTCTCTCTCTCTCTCTCTCTCTCTCTCTCTCTCTCTCTCTCTCTCTCTCTCTCTCTCTCTCTCTCTCTCTCTCTCTCTCTCAAAATAGATTAAATGCACTGTCTCATCTGACAAGTATATAGCCTATATACTGTGTGTATGTATGTGTATATATATATATATATATATATATATATATATATATATATATATATACATACATATATATATATATATATATATATATATACTTATATATATATATATATATATATATATATATATATATATATATATATATATATATATATATATATATATAGCTTTTAAGAGTAAATCATTTGAATTCGAGTTCATCTTATAGTATCTCGGGTGAGTTTACTCAAATTACTTGACAGATGAGAGAGTGCCGGAAGTTATTGCTAATAATCTATTTTGAGAGAGAGAGAGAGAGAGAGAGAGAGAGAGAGAGAGAGAGAGAGAGAGAGAGAGAGAGAGAGAGAGGTGATCTTCATCCCTAATCTTTTATCAAATAGAGAGTGGGGGAGGCGGGAGATACCTTTTCTCGTTAAAGGCTTCCTTTATTGTCCTTTGGGCCTGATAAAAGAGGATTAGCTGCTCTAGGGATCCCATTAATATCTCCCTTACGTGATTTAATCAGCGGAGGAACACCGGTAATATATATAATATTTATTACTTTATTCCTTGTGACCAAGAGAAACTGACAACACGTACGAATTTTGACGAAAATGAATAAGCAACATTGAGTTTGGTCACTACTTGGATGGATAACCATCTTGAATGAGAGACCACCAGTGGATGGCATAGGTCGGTGGTTCGCAAATTTCAACAGGCCTTTGGAATCTGCTATGAGCCGTATGGGTCCTGTTGATGCTAGAGAACTTATTTCCTACTGCTATCGTATTCGATCCAAGGCCTGTGTGTGTGTGTGTGTGTGTGTATATATATATATATATATATATATATATATATATATATATATATATATATATATATATATATATATATATATATATATATATATATATATATATATATATATTTATATACTGTATATATACACATATATACCAGTCAGTCATTGATGTTTTCCTTGCTTTTAGAATCCACTATATTGCTGGCCTGGCCTCGTCAGGAGAGATTGCAATAGTGTGTCAATGGATCTCCCTTCTGTAGCAAAGACAAGTCACCTTATCCCAGGTACGAAGTGGTCTGTCAGTGTCCACTTCCGACAGTTTTCGATGAAACGGCCTGGAAAGTTTTTTCTGCTGATTTTTTTTGCAATAAGTCTCGAAAATCTTAAAAAAGAAAAAAAAGTCCTGTATATCATGATGAACTTTGCCGGGTAGATACGTGTCGTTTTGACTTTCAAAAAATTCACTTCAGTTTATGTGAAAGTTAAAAATAAAAATACAGTTATGTGTGTGTTTGTGAGGGACATTGATAAGGGTTGGTATTCAGGCTGCCATCTCAAACTACCAAACAGTTTTTTATTCTGGCTATTACCAGACGGCTGATAAGGACGTTTCAGAAAAACCTCTGAACCCAAGATGATTTTTAAAAATGTCCAAATGGCACCAATCAATAGAAATCTCCGAAAGGAAAGCGAAATCAGTTTCCCTCAGCGGCCGAATCGCAAAAGCAGAGCAAAAGCATTAATCGAAACAGCCCAAAGCTCCCAGAGGTAATCACATTAAACCAAAATCCATTAGCATTACGCGCCGCAGCCTCTTCTATCCCTTGATCGCATAAACAAACATTATTTTTAGGGTAAAAACAAAGTCAGGTCTGAGCTTGATCCTTTCGTTTTCATCCACACGAACAGGTCAATACTGATGTTCATAATTCAGTTCAGAAAATAAGAGAAATAGAGTCAGAAAGGTAATAACATCGAGTTTCCATATGAATACCAATTACTTTTTCCGTTTTTATTTTCCTTGAATGTTATTTTGACTTTCTCCTGAATAATTGGTTTTTAGTTCTACAGCACCATAAATGTTTTATTTTCCAAGGATCATTTTCAGTGAGTAGGTTTTCTTCTTTTCTTATATTAAACTGAGGACAGACTGAACATTCAGTCAAATATAACTATAATTTTCTCTTTATTGGAAAAAATTATGGATTTAGTTTATGAAATCTGGAGCCAAATTTCATTTAGTTTATTTATTATTTTTTACGTCGAGACCTTACGCTATTTATTGAACTTGAGGCATATTATTCAATAAATAGTTCCCAGATAACGCCCTTTCTATATTCCTCTAGCTTTCATAACTGATGTCTTAATTACCAATATTTCAGTCCGTTGACTCTTTAGCTCTGGCAACAATAAAAATGAAGATGGTTCGAAATCCAGTTCTTTACTTAGTGCATCTCTCCCCTGCAACATTTCCCGGTCCACGGTCATCCATGTTCATTTTCCAAGGTCAACAGCATTTGTTTTCGGCTTTCTATCACAAGGAAACGTCGGAGGGAGGAGGGAGGGGATAAGAGAGGTGGGGATGAGTGGATGGGGGAGTTCTGTAACCCATCAAGAGCAATTCCATCGCCAGATGGGAACCAGATTGAGGTCCAGGGCTGACCCTCTTCCATCCAGTACTAGAAGAAGGGATCAAGTTCAGATTAACAGAGAGAGAGAGAGAGAGAGAGAGAGAGAGGCTAAATTCCTGTCAAAAATTTTTTGAAACCTTATATAAGGTAAATAACCTTTAGTTCACCAGTAGTATAACAGTAACATGTGTAGGTGTTAGGAATTGGGTGGAGTGGAAATAAATAAAATTACAGAATCATTTAACAGATGGGAAATTAGTCATCTCAACGAATATGCAAACTGATGTGCATTCCTGGCTTCCTTATGCCCCTGGTCTCCTGAAAGAGAGAGAGAGAGAGAACATTCTTCCGCAATAAACCCTATAGTGAAAATCAGATTATATGAACGAAATTCCGCAGATATCTCTTCGAAAGAGACAGAAAAATGCTCAGTTTTGCTTCTAAACTCCACCGCAGTTTATATATATATTAAAAAGAAATGACAGTGTTTCGCAAAGTACAAGGATATATACATATATATTAGCACATGGTTATAAATCTGTTTTCATCGATAGTTAGGTGAAACGTGACGAAGTGTAACACAAACACCCAACAATTCCACTTGCCGAACATTGGCGTTACACAACGTTATGCTATTGCATAAAAGAAAGGCAAAATGAGAAAGAGACGAAGCACATTATGTCAAGAGGCCAAATTATTGCCTTGCAACACCATCCCAGCTCCTTCTTCATTCTCCCCTCCATTCAAAAGAAGAAGAGAAAAAAGACACATACAATGTTATGAAGACGGGGGTTTTTCCAGGAAATGGTCTTTTAAAGAAACAGGTGGGTGGACGTGACTGGACTTTTATAAACTTCTCTTGGAAAACAGAAATAAAGGCGCTGAGCCTTTAATTGGGGCTGCTGCAGACATAAAGCAGACGCCATAAAGCCAGGAAGGAGGGATTTATGATCTTCAGCTGGAGTGGATTGGACGCCATGCTTTGTTTCCAGGTTTAAACCTGCATATTCTTCAACTCGCAAATTAGATACAATGCATGCGTGATCACGTGGGATACAGTTTTCATGAGTGGATCCAAGATCTCTCTCTCTCTCTCTCTCTCTCTCTCTCTCTCTCTCTCTCTCTCTCTCTCTCTCTCTCATGCCGACAGGCAAGGCGTCAGCTGTTTTCAGGAAGGCGTGAAAATTCATGCATAGACAGGCGCGCAAAGACTGACGTGCATCATACGGTTTCAAGAGACTTAGGTCGGTAAATTCATGCATTCAAATAAGCAGAAAAATATATAAATGCGGAAAACTCCAGGACAAACTGTTAATTAACGTCTGATGCAATAAAGGAATAACAAAGACCGCACATAAACATAAAGACATTCATGCATAGACTAACAGGCTGAAAAGACAGGCCAACGAAAATTAATAGAGCAGACAGACGCGCCTGCGCAGGCCAGCAAGCAGGCACTAATACTGAACAATCAAATGCAGTGTCAGATATGTAATAAAAAGAACTAGCGATATTGTCGTCAAAATAAATTAACGAAAAAAATCATGATTATCACATTATAAAATAAAACATAAACGAACAGTTAGGTTGAAGGATGATGTATAAACGTCAAAAGAAACATCCGAACATCATGATAAAAAAAAAAAACAGCAAAATCAGTCATTTTCGTGCACTAACTCCGAAACCTCCAAAGGAAGAAGAAGAAGAAGAAGAAGCAATCGTAGCAGTCATGTCTTCTTCTTTCTGTCCTGGAAAGGATTCGATATGTGGGAGACCTCACTCTCCGAGATATCTTTGGGGTGTGTTTTCTGGGGTGCAGGGCGAGGTAGTTTCAGGGTCAATTTTTTGGATGGTGGTCGAGGGGGCTCCAACCAGCGGTGGTTACCACCATCAGGGGGGTCTCTATTGATCTCCGCCTAACTTGAGTAACGAATTTCGCAAGTTTCAACAAGAGTAAATCCGTCAATTTTCCTCTTCCTATTTTTTTCCTATTATTTTCCTTTCCTGATTTCGGGACCAAAGGAAATTTCGAGATTTCGGGGAGGGTGGAAGGTGGTCCCCCGGGAGGTGTGGACGCAGGGTGCAGATTCTCTTAACAAGGTAAATCTCGCTTCAATCTGGCACTTGGAGAGAGTTGTGATGGTGTCACATATTGTTTTAGACAACTTTTATTGGCTGATGCCGCCTGGGTTAGTTGGTTGAGACGAAGCTGCCAATACGCCCTTGTGCTTAGAGAGCTCTCAGGTGATTCTAAGGTAATGAAGCAAATGAGAAACCTGGCGCGGACCTCCGGCCTCAAACCAACCAACCAAGGCGTTCGAGACTGTCAGTTGAGCCAAGAATTTAACAAATGTGTGTAGTAAAAAAAGAAAGCAGAAGGAAGTGACAGTAATGTCATAGCAGGAAACGAGATGTGTTGTATACCAACAGATACCAAACATTTCACTCACAATACAGATGTTAATTCTTTAATGATGGGGGAAATAAAAGATTTAAGAATAATGAATTAGTTCAGTTTGCAATATAAGCAATTATATATAAAACCTTCCTTTAATCCCTACAGCAAAAGTAGAAGAGTAAATCTGATGAAAAGCTGTATCTGAAACATTCACGATATTTTCAACTTGAAATGAAGGAAAATCTTGCATCATGCAGCCGTGGACGGGGATGAAATACCATACGAAATTACGAAGTTATTTCCAGTTGCAACGCAGATCTACATACTAAATCGTTTTGCCATAAAACGACGTGACAGTGCTCGGAAAATTATGAATTTTCGAAATTTTGAGCAGGGAGATACATAACTGTAAATAAGTCTAAACTAACAGATTTACTTATAGATTACACGCGAGATATATATATTATATATATATATATATATATATATATATATATATATATATATATATATATATATATATATATAGATATAGATATAGATATTATATACATGTATTATATATATATATATATATATATATATATATATATATATATATATATATATATATATATATATATATATATAAAGAAAGATAAAATCCTGAAGAAATGGAAACACTGGAGTGCTGAGGCCTTTTCGACACTAGTCCTTTACTTAGCAGACTATTTATATATTCATCACGTTCCATATTTTCGTGATTCAGTTATACATATATATATGTGTGTGTGTATGTTTGTGTGTATATACTTCTCTCTCTCTCTCTCTCTCTCTCTCTCTCTCTCTCTCTCTCTCTCTCTCTCTCTCTCTCACCGGATTGTCACAGGACTTCGTGCAAAAAGACTGATACTTCTGACTGATGTTTTTCTTAACTAGATGGCTAACAAATAATACAAATGAATGTCTTGAATTTATAAATGTTTTCTTCTATTTTATCGGATTGTCAGTTCAGTGCTGTATGCAGGTAATGACTTTCAATTTTATTTAATTCTATTCATCGATTTGTCAAACCAATACTGTATCATAGTAAAAATCGTGAATTCTTCACTTTATTGTCTCTCTGAATTGCTCACTTAAATATATCTTTATAGCTAAGTTAAGTTAAGTATACCTTAGTTTATCCAGACCACTGAGCTGATTAACAGCTCCCCTAGGGCTGGGCCCGAAGGATTAGACTTATTTTACGTGGCTAAGAACCAATTGGTTACTTAGCAACGGGACCTACAGCTTATTGTGGAATCCGAACCACATTATACCGAGAAATGAATTCCTTTAATTCTTCATTGGCCGAAGATTCGAACGGAGGCCCAGCAGTGTGCTAGCCGAGAACTATATCGACCTGTCCAACGAGGAACTTATATAGGATAGTCGAACGACTGTCATAATGTACTGGGAGATTAACGCATAGACCTAATTTTACACTTGAAGACTAATGTATATAACTAACTTTACACTTGAAGACTAACGTGTATAACTCATTTTACATCTTCATTCTCCCTTTCACCGATACGTATAGATTTGTTAGGGAAGTGTGATACTCATGTTCCAGCTCTTGAAATCTCGCTGAGCAAACGTCTGTTAATCTTTAGGGCGGAAAAGATTTGCATATTAATCAAAGCACTCCCATGGTCAACACGGATACTTAAAGGAATAGCAACTGCATTTCTCTGTAAAGAGAGAGAGAGAGAGAGAGAGAGAGAGAGAGAGAGAGAGAGAGAGAGAGAGAGAGAGAGAGCTTCTTCAGCACCAATCGTTTTAGCCTGTTTACCAAGACTGTTTATAAGAAGCATTTTGTTTTGAATGAAATTGCTATCACTGGTCTGTGAAGGACAGACACACAGACAGGATAATTAAATACTGGAGAACAACCGTCAGTTGGTAACTTGATCTTCTCCCTGCAACCGAACTTCAGAAGCAGACTTCATTAGGTGGACTGCCTGAACGAGCCTTACTACTCAAGGCAAGACCATCAAAGCCGATGGCCTTCGGGCAGAGTTCTTACGATGTACTGGTTAACGGAAAACCATTCGGGGACGACCACAGAATTGAAACTACTGGTTATTTCACTGCAGCAAATTATTTTAAGCCTTGTATTTTATTCATTTACATATAGATGCCAGCTGGTTACGAACAGAGCTAAGAATTACTGTTCTTTCACAATAAAGGCATTACGGGAAGAAAGCATTTATTGATCTAGTACCATATAACTAATTAATATTACTTTACACATGCCAATAAAATTCATAGCTCTTTCACATCATGTGGTGCAACAAAGAAAATTATTTTCATCTTCATCACTCTCCTTGTTACGTAAACTTCAACTTTAAAGCCACATGATTGTTAGGTTACATTTTCCAGCGTAGGATGTTATACATAACAGTCAAATATCTTCCTAAAACACACCAAACAGGACTACTTTAGAAAACTGATTTTCCTTATTTTGTGATCCGGAAAATACATGGTATGGGGGATCCGGAGTACAACATTATCAAGCGCCATTACTCGTTGAAATACATTCTATAGGTTGCTTATCCAAGAGCATCGGAACTGAATACAATGTCCTTTGCCTTTGAATAAGATTTTCTTATCAGAGCTTCAGGTCAACATTCATGGTTGGCAGCAGCTCCAAGGAAATAATTTTCTTAATTCTCTTTTCCTCTGAAGATATCAAAATGTTCCTAATGAAATCACGATAATATTAAACTAATAATCTTTGGGTTCAGTTGGGGTTTATATCTGCTCCAAGAACTACATTCTTTAGTTCCTTTCGATATCCGGTTCAGGGAATGATATTGTGATGTATTTTAGGGTTCTTTATTCGCTTCCGCTGTAACTATTTTCTGAGGTCCCTTTCAGAAGGTAAACATTCCTGAAGAGTCCTGTGATCCTGTAGATACAGGAAAGGCCCGGTAAGGAGAATCTGCATGGGAAAGGGAGAGCCTCTGGGCTGAAATGGCTCCCATCCTTAATTCGAACAGTGTTCCCAGATATCAAAGGACTCCGCTCTGATCCCACTAGATAGGGACGGTCACAAAGAGAGAGAGAGAGAGAGAGAGAGATCCTTTGGATTTATAATGACCAAAATGGTAGGTAGTATCTTCATGGACCAAAAAACAAAAAAAAAAAAGAGGGGGAACAGGAAAGGAAGACAAGTTAAATTTCACGCGACATCAGAGATTATGAGAAAAAGAAAGTAACAGAAAAAAGATAAGGAACAAGGCAATAAGGAAGAAAAACGAGAAAATAGGGAAGAAAAAAAAAAGATGGGCGCTGTAGGAAATTACAAAGGAAAAGACGAGAGGAGAGAAAGGAATATGTAATAAACTAGAGAAAATGGAAATGAGGAAAATACCAAGAAAAATGAACAGCGAGTAAAAAAGGAACAAAAACACCGAAAAAAGGAAAGAAAAAAAGGATCCTTGACAGAATGTCTCAGCATAATACGAGGACACAAAAACGCCGCTTTTTTGACGTTCTTGAGGCGCCGAACGTCTTAGGGTTAAGGACTTTCAAGGAAGGTCAGCGCATAAAGGTCCTCTGAACAAATGATGGGAAAATGTAGACGTGAACACAACAACGAGGACAATTACAGTAATATATTTGTCTTCAGATCTAGGTTCATAAGGTTGACCTAGGCCTTGGTCAGGTCATACAATATTTCACTAGGACTTGAGTACTAATCCCTTTCCATCATGATAGGGATACTCATATAATGATGTCATTTCATTGAATATGTTGATAATGATGACAGTGGCAATAACCACTTTCGATTTTAAGATTTGGAATTGTGAAGATTTTCAAAAAATGACATTGGTGGTAATCACTCTCTTTTATACACTTTGGCCTTGAGAACAATTATAATAATTATGATGAATTTGCGAATGTTTGTATAATGAATGTTTCTGAATATTTACATAGTGAGGACGTAAGTGCTAATCACTTTCCATTACCAGATTAAGTTTGTCCATGTTGTGTGGTCAACTGAATATCAACAACTGATTGTAACAAAAATTCATCTTTACATTTTTATTAATTTAAAAAGAGCAATTTTCAAAAATTTGACAACGGTTTATATTTGTTTACCTTGTAGATAAATAAGTAAATCATATCGGCACACAAAAACTCTAATGGATTATAAAAAGAAATGGAAATATAAAATAGAAGAAAATTAAGAGAAAACGCAATAATAAGCTAACTAAAATGAAGAGATTTCGCCTATTCTTACCCAGGAGAGAGAGAGAGAGCGAGGTAACATGCCTTTCAGAGAAAAGCCCGGAACCTTCTTTAAAGCAAACAAGTGACCTAGAGATTTAAAAAAGCGAAAAACTCAGGAGTGGTTCGCCATAGTGGCTGGATCTCTTAAATCCAACCCCGTACAAAAAAAGAATGGCTTCCAGAGTCTACCGCAGAGATCTATGGTACGGAAATGGCCTAATGTTGTCTGGCTAAATGACAGAATTATGAATGTTAATGGAAAGTAAAGGTGGAATCAAGTGAGGCTATAAACTATACATGCACCTTTTTTATGGAGAGAGAGAGAAGCTCCAAGACAATATATTTGAACCTCCCGTGTTGGAACGCTATGTATTTAAACCATAAATTATAGTTTAGTCTAAATATTTGAGTTTCTCACGCTAAGAATGATCTAGATAGTAATCATAATTAAATACATATCAGTGTCTAGCAAAATTTCATGTAATGACAGAAACTGAATCTCATCTGACTGACTTACTGTATGGTCATCATTCACGTAAACTTTCAACCGTATTCAATAACATAACTATTTTCCATAATCTTTTATTATGTGGAGGTCAGTACAAGACGAAACTCAATCAGCTCAATGCCCTTATCCAATAAAATATATTCAGAATTTTTTATTGTCAGGATATGGTTAAATGGACTTAGAAAAAAGCAAAATGAATTAATTTGGCTGACGGTCATATGAAATGCATTTGAGCTTCGAGGTCCAAACAAACAAATCTCTTTCCCAATAGATTCCTTGAAAGTTCTGCCCACCAATGGAACCTTTTGTGAAGGTTGTCATGATCAGTTAGGATAACTAAAGTAAGCAAATGTTTCTCAGCATGGCTTCCCCAAAATGTGAACTTGACAAATACAAGCTTTCTTGAACCAAAATAGATCATTACTACTTTTCTTGTTGACTAACATTATCTTTAGTAAGGTAGTACAGTACTTTTGTCCCTTGTTATATAGAGCTTGTCTATAACTACCACTGGGCTTATGAACGCAGCAAAGCTTGTCCAAGGTAACACTGCCCTTATAAAAGCAACCAACATCTCGTATAATGAAATATTTCCCTTACGAACGCAACCAACAGATTCTCTAAGGCAACATTGCCCTTACAAACGCAGCCAACAGCATCTCTAAGGCAACATTGCCCTTGCGAACAAAGCCAACAGCTTCTCTAAGGCAACATTGCCCTTAAGAACGCAGCCAACAGCTTCTCTAAGGCAACATTGCCCTTATGAACGCAACCAACAGCTTCTCTAAGGCCACATTGCCTGTACAAAGGCAGCCAACAGCTTCTCTAAGGCAACATTGCCCTTACGAACGCAACCAACAGCTTCTCTAAGGCAACATTGCCCTTACGAACGCAACCAACAGCTTCTCTAAGGCAACATTGCCCTTACGAACGCAGCCAACAGCTTCTCTAAGGCAACATTGCCCTTACAAACAAGGCCAACAGCATCTCTAAGACAACATTGCCCTTACGAACGCAGCCAACAGCTTCTCTAAGGCAACATTGCCTTTACGAACGCAACCAACGGCTTCTCTAAGGCAGCATTGCCCTTATGAACGCAGCCAACAACTTCTCTAAGGCAACATTGCCCTTACAAACAAGGCCAACAGCATCTCTAAGACAGCATTGCCCTTACGAACGCAGCCAACAGCTTCTCTAAGGCAACATTGCCCTTATGAACGCAACCAGCAGTTTCTCTAAGGTAACATGGTCCTTACGAACGTAGCCAACAGCTTCTCTAAGGCAACATTGCCCTTATGAACGCAACCAGCAGTTTCTCTAAGGTAACATGGTCCTTACGAACGCAACCAACAGCTTCTCTAAGACAACATTGCCCTTACGAACACAACCAACAGCTTCTCTAAGGCAACATTGCCCTTACGAACGCAACCAGCAGTTTCTCTAAGGTAACATGGTCCTTACAAACGCAGCCAACAGCTTTCTAAGGCAACATGGTATGAACACAGCCAACAGCTTCTCTAAGGCAACATTGCCTTTACGAACGCAACCAGCAGTTTCTCCAAGGTAACATGGTCTACATGAATGCAGCCAACAGCTTCTCTAAGGCAACATGGCCCTTACGAACGCAACCAACAGCTTCTCTAAGACAACATTGCCCTTACGAACACAGCCAACAGCTTCTCTAAGGCAACATTGCCCTTACGAACGCAACCAGCAGTTTCTCTAAGGTATGGTCCTTACGAACACAGCCAACAGCTTCTCTAAGGCAACATTGCCCTTACGAACGCAACCAGCAGTTTCTCTAAGGTAACATGGTCCTTACGAACGTAGCCAACAGCTTCTCTAAGGCAACATTGCCCTTACGAACGCAACCAGCAGTTTCTCTAAGGTAACATTGCCCTTACGAACACAGCCAACAGCTTCTCTAAAGCAACATTGCCCTTACGAACGCAACCAGCAGTTTCTCTAAGGTATGGTCCTTACGAACGCAGCCAACAAATTCTCTAAGGCAACATGGCCCTTACGAACACAGACAACAGCTTCTCTAAGGCAACATGGCACTTACGAACGAAGTCAGCAGTTTCTCTAAGGTAACATGGTCTTTACGAACGTAGCCAACACCTTCTCTAAGGCAACATTGACCTTACGAATGCAACCAACAGCTTCTCTAAGGCCACATTGCCTGTACGAACGCAGCCAACAACTTATCTAAGGCAACATTGCCCTTACAAACAAGGCCAACAGCATCTCTTAAGACAACATTACCCTTGTAAATGCAACCAACAGCTTCTCTAAGGCCACATTGTCTGTACAAACGCAGCCAATAGCTTATCTAAGGCAACATTGGCCTTACAAACAAGGCCAACAGCATCTCTAAGACAACATTGCCCTTACGAACGTAACCACCAGCTTCTCTAAAGCAACATTGCCCATACAAACGCAACCAACAGCTTCTCTAAAGCAACATTGCCCTTACGAACGCAACCAACAGCTTCTCTAAGGCAACATTGCCCTTACGAACGCAGCCAGCAGTTTCTCTAAGGCAACACTGCCCTTACAAACAAGGCCAACAGCATCTCTAAGACAACATTGCCCTTACGAACAGAAGCCAACACGCTTCCCTAAGGCAACATTGTTTGAACGCTGCAGTTTCTCTAAGGTTACATAGTCATACGAACACAGCCAACAGCTTCTCTAAGGCAACATTGCCCTTACAAATTCAGCCAACAGGTTTCTCTAAGGCAACATTGCCAGCTACTAACGCAGCCAACAGTTCCAAGGCAACATTGTTCTCGTTCGTAAAGGGGCAATGTTAAAGGCAGCATTGCTTAGCAATGCTGCCTTGTTATAGCTGCAAACCTAATTTATGAGAGAAGTTTCTCTAAGGTCATGGTCTATTACCCAGGAGAAACTGCAGCCAAAGGGCAACTTAGGGGGGAAAGCTCTAAATGTTGTCTTAGAGATGCTGCTGGCCTTGTTTAAATGGCAGTGTGCCTTAGGAGACGCTGTTAACTCAGAGAAGTTGTTGTCATGCCTCAATGGGTATGGTCCTTACGAACGCAGCCAACAGCTTCTCTAAGGCAACATTGCCCTATAAACGCAACCAGCAGTTTCTCTAAGGTAACATGGTCCTTACTTAACGCAATAACAGCCTCTCTAAAACAACATTGCCTTTCTGAAGCGCGGCCAACAGCTTCTCAAAGGCAACATTGCCCTTCAACGCAATAACGGCTTCTCTAAGGCAGCATTGCCCTTATGAACGCAGCCAACAGCTTCTCTAAGGCAACATGGCCCTTACAAACGCAGCCAACAGCTTCAAGGCAACATTCTTTCTAAAGCCAACAGTTTTTCTTCTAAGGCAACATTGGCTTCTGACGCAACCAGCAGTTTCTCTAAGGTAACATGGTCCTTCGAATGTAGCCAACAGCTTCTCTAAGGCAACATTGCCCTTATGAACGCAACCAGCAGTTTCTCTAAGGTAACATGGTCCTTACGAACGTAACCAACAGCTTCTCTAAGACAACATTGCCCTACGAACACAACCAACAGCTCTCAAGGCAACATTGCCTTACGAACGCAACCAGCAGTTTCTCTGGGTATGGTCTAGACAAACGCAGCCAACAACTTCTCTAAGGCAACATGGCCCTTTACGAACGCAACCAGCATTTTCTCTAAGGTAACATGGTCATTATTGCGCAGCCAACAGCTTCTCTAGGCAACATGGCCTTTACGAACACAGCCAACAGTTTCTCTAAGGCAACATTGCCCGCTACGAACGCATCCAGCAGTTTCTCTGGGTATGGTCCTTTACGAACACAGCCAACTTAAGCTTCTCTAAAGCAACATTGCCGCCTGAACGCAACCAGCAGTTTCTCTAAGGTAACATGGTCGCGAACGTAGCCAACAGCTTCTCTAAGGCAACATTGCCCTTACGAACGCAACCAGCAGTTTCTCTAGGTAACATTGCCTTTACGAACACAGCCAACAGCTTCTCTAAGGCAACATTGCCCTTGAACGCGCAGCCAGCAGTTTCTCTAAGGTATGGTCCTTACGAACGCAGCCAACAGCTTCTCTAAGGCAACATGACCCTTACGAACGCAGTCATCAGTTTCTTTAAGGTAACATGGTCCTTACGAACGTAGCCAACACCTTCTCTAAGGCAACATTGACCTTACGAACACAACCAACAGCTTCTCTAAGGCCACATTGCCTGTACGAACGCAGCCAACTGCTTATCTAAGGCAACATTGCCCTTACAAACAAGGCCAACAGCATCTCTTAAGACAACATTGCCCTTACAAATGCAACCAACAGCTTCTCTAAGGCCACATTGTCTGTACAAACGCAGCCAATAGCTTATCTAAGGCAACATTGGCCTTACAAACAAGGCCAACAGCATCTCTAAGACAACATTGACCTTACGAACGTAGCCACCAGCTTCTCTAAGAAAACATTACCCTTACAAACACAACCAACAGCTTCTCTAAGGCAACATTGCACTTACGAACGCAACCAACAGCTTCTCTAAAGCAACATTGCCCTTACAACGCGGCCAACAGCTTCTTCTAAGGCAACACTGCCCTACAAACAAGGCCAACAGCATCTCTAAGACAACATTGCCCCTAAGATACGCAGCCAACAGCTTCTCTAAGGCAACATTGCCCTTTACGAACACAGCCAACAGTTCTAGGCAACATTGCCCACGTAACCAGCCAACAGCTTCTCTAAGGCAACATTGCCCTACGAACGCAGCCAACAGCTTCTCTAGGCAACAACGACGCAGCCAACTTGGCTTTTCTAGGCAACATTGCCCCTTACGAACGCAGCCAATTGCTTCTAAGGCAACATTGCCTTTACGAACGCAGCCAACAGCTTCTTCTAAGGCCTTACGAACGCAACAACAGCTTCTCTAAGGCCATTGCCTGTACAACGGCAATAACAGCTTTATCAAGGCAACATTGCCCTTACAAATGCAATAACGGTTTCTCTAAGGCAACATTGCCCTTATGAACGCAGCCAACAGCTTCTCTAAGGCAACATTGCCCTTACGGAACGCAGCCAACGCTTCTCTAAGGCAACATTGCCCCTTTAACGCAGCCAACAGCAAGGCAACAAGTGCCCTTACGAACGCAGCCAACAGATTCTCTAAGGCAACATTGCCCTTATGAACGCAGCCAACAGCTTCTCTAAGGCAACACTGCCCTTATGAACGCAACCAACAGCTTCTCTAAGGCAACATTGCCCTTACGAACGCAGCCAACAGCTTCTCTAAAGCAACATTGCCCTTTCGAACGCAGCCAACATCTTCTCTAAAGCAACATTGCCCTTACGAACGCAACCAACAACTTGTCCAAGGTAACACTGCCTTTATGAACACAACCAGCTGTTAATCTAAGGCAACAATGGCCTTATGAACGT
>NC_089763.1:18635994-18663494 GCF_040412425.1 Macrobrachium rosenbergii | reverse complement strand
GCTCATGCTCTTTATTAGGTACTCCGACGGTTGAAATGCATCCAGGATGACCATTCCACAGCATATATATTATCTTGCCAATAGTTCTGTGATTTTGGGAGAACTGCAGAGAGAAGGCTCCCGGCCTCTGTTTAAATGCAACAGTAATGATGAAACCAAGGAGGACCTCTTTGAACTTGGAAATAAACATTATTTTAAGGTTGTGTCCAATTTGCATGTTACTTGATTTCATTGTCTTTGAATCTAGTACGATAAAGCAAGTCAAGTAAAATTATACGGCACTCAGCACTAGCTTTATTTCATAAATGACTGAAGACGAAATTTGACCCCTAAAGCAGAAATGAGTTCAACTGCTCAGAGGATAATGAATGATTTGGGTCGCTTGGCTGGATTCCAGCCTCTCTTCCCTAGGCAGGGACATTTATTTACCTTACTTTTACAGGCAATTTGCAATAACTAGAGAGTGGTGGCTCGCATCCTTATTCAGATGCAGGAGAGAGAGAGAGAGAGAGAGTAAATTGAAAACAGCGCAAAAAGTGAACACTAACATCGAGGATACTACAAAGCTTACTTTTCATTGCGGCCATCATACTACTGATCATTTGTTCTGCAACCCATTGCTACTGCTCCTCTTTACTGCTTTTCTTTTGCTACTGATCGGTTGTGCTGAATCTCCTTGCTACTTTTCCACCGCACTGCAGTTCCCCGCTACTGGTCTACTGTACCGCATTTCTCTTGCTACTGATCTGTTGAACTGCATCTCTTTGCTACTGATCCATTGTACTGTAATTCATTGCTACTGATCCAGTGTACTGCAATTCATTGCTACTGTCCATTGTACTGCAATTCGTTGCTACTGATCCACTGTACTGCAATTCACTGATACTGATCCAGTGTACTGCAGCTCATTGCTACTGATCCATTGTACTGCAATTCATTGCTAACGATCCGTTGTACTGTTTTTCTCTTGAGACAGATAAGTTTTACTTCATTTTCTTACCGCCGATCCATTGTACTGCTTTTCTCTTGATATTGATCAGTTGTACATCATTTCGGTGCTATCGATCCTTTGTACTGCCTTTCTCTTGCTACTGATCCATTGTACCACTTGCTCTTGCTACTGATCCATTTTACATACTGCATCTCTATGCCACTGATTTATTGTACTGCATGACTCTTACTACTGATCTGCTGCACTGCATCTCATTGCTACGGATCCGTTTTACTGCTTTACTCTAGGTACTGATCTGTTTTACTGCTTTCTCTAGGTACTGATCCGTTTTACTGCTTTACTCTAAGTACTGATCCGTTTTACTGCTTTTTCTAGGTACTGATCCGTTTTACTGCTTTACTCTAGGTACTGATCCGTTTTACTGCTTTCTCTAGGTACTGATCTGTTTTACTGCTTTACTCTAGGTACTGATCCGATTTACTGCTTTACTCTAGGTACTGATCCATTTTACTGCTTTACGCTAGGTACTGATCTGTTTTACTGCTTTCTCTAGGTACTGATCCGTTTTACTGCTTTTACTCAGGTAATTGATCCGTTTTGCTGTTTCGCTAGGTACTGATCCGTTTTACTGCTTTTACTTGTGTACTGATCCGTTTTATGCTTTCTCTCAGGTGCTGATCCGTTTACCCTTTATTCTAGGTACTGATCCGTTTTCTGCTTTATCTAGGTACTGATCCGTTTTGCTGCTTTACTCTAGGTACTGATCCATTTTACTTCTTTACTCTAGGTACTGATCCATATTATTGCTTTACTCTAGGTACTGATCCATTTTACTGCTTTCTCTAGGTACTGATCCGTTTTACTGCTTTACTCTAGGTACTGATCCGTTTTACTGCTTTCTCTAGGTACTGATCCGTTTTACTGCTTTACTCTAGGTACTGATCCATTTTACTGCTTTCTCTAGGTACTGATCCGTTTTACTGCTTTACTCTAGGTACTGATCTGTTTTATTGCTTTCTCTAGGTACTGATCCGTTTTACTGCTTTACTCTAGGTACTGATCCGTTTTACTGCTTTACTCTAGGTACTGATCCATTTTACTGCTTTACTCTAGATACTGATCCGTTTTCCTGCTTTCTCTAGGTACTGATCCGTTTTCCTGCTTTACTCTAGCTACTGATCCGTTTTACAGATTTACTCTAGCTAATGATCCGTTTTACAGCTTTACTCTAGCTACTGATCCGTTTTACCGCTTTACTCTAGCCATTGATCCGTTTTATCTCTTTACTCTAGCCACTGATCCGTTTTACAGCTTTACTCTAGCTTCTGATACGTTGCACAGTTTTCCTCTTGTAATAACTATACCATTGTGCTACTTTCCTCTTGCTGCTGATCTGTTGTACGGCATCTCCTCGGCACTGGTCCATTGTACTGCTTTTCTCTTGCCTCCCTGAGTAAGTAGGTGTTATTTTGCAATTTAAGAAATAATTTTATGCGTTTTGTCTTTCGCGGAAGTAACGAGGATCGATAAGGGTTGGTATTCAGGCTACTATTTCAGACTACCGAACTGGAGCTATTACTAGAATGCTGATAAGGACATTCAGAAAAACCTCAGAATCAACGAGAATTTTCAAAATGTCCAAATCACACCAGCCAATAGAAACCTCCGAAAGGGAAGCGAAATCACTTTCTCTCAGCGGCCTAATCGCAAAAACAGAACAAAGGCATTAATCGAAACAGCCCAAAGCTCCCAGAGGTAATCACATTAAGCCAAAATCCATTAGCATTACGCACCGCAGCCTCTATCATCCCTTCATCGCATAAACCCACATTATTTTTGGGGGGAAAAAACAAAGTCAGGACAGAACTTTATCCTCTCGTTCTCGTTCTCATAAAGAAACGAATAATGATATCAGACATCTGAAGAAAGGAAAAATTAACTTAAAAAATTAACCACCATTAGAGAAAATTAGTCCACACTATCCACCAGACATTTGCGAAAGACAGACCTTGTTAACTTTGGCAAACAGATGTTACTGTCACAAACGACAATATTACAATGTTAACACAACATTAGAATAACCAGTGACCTGGAAAATCACCGCAACTAACAAGGGGTACGGGTTAGAGGTTAAATCATTAACTAAATATTTCTATTATTCCTAAACTCCCGCATTTGGCTTTGAGGATTCGTTTGATTTTCCGTCCGGAGAATCGAAATGAACTTTGAGTACGATGCTGGTAAGAAATTGAAGTCGGATCTGGTGTTGTTATGTGATTTCACGTCGGGACGCTCAACATCGTTGCGTATTGTATGGCGGAGTTAAAATGAGATAAAGCGAAGCTTTTAGTTCACAGAGCTGACGGATTGAAAGTTCATACCTCTGCCATAAATGTTTGAACACTTCCTGCAAATTACATGCAGATTTCAAAGGGCCATTTGCATGGCGTTATGGGGCTAGAACCATGAACGCTTGTAAAAAAAAAAAAATTTTTCTTTGTTTATCCATTTTCATCAGGCTCTCTCTCTCTCTCTCTCTCTCTCTCTCTCTCTCTCTCTCTCTCTCTCTCTCTCTCTCTCTCTCTCTCATTTCCTTTGAGAGTCGGAAAGCTTCAACACAGTAGAAATGAAATTAAACTTTTTAAATGCAGTTTACCCCACCACAAGACTTCTCAAGTCAAATCCCAGAATACTGGATGTTGTGTAAATTATGCATCTACCGATCATTGTACTTTAGTAGAGTAATGGGATTCTAAGTTCCTCTGGGTAAGCGGAAAAGGAAGAAGAGAGTTTCATAATCTTAATTCATGAATCATATTGGACCATTAATATTGAGTTGACACTCCACTGGCGAACATTAACTGAGAGCGGAGGCTGTTGGCAGAGTTGAAACTTGCCTAGTCTCTCTCTCTCTCTCTCTCTCTCTCTCTCTCTCTCTCTCTCTCTCTCTCTCTCTCTCTCTCACTCTCACACACACACACACACACACACACTCACACACACATACACATATGAAGTAATTAGATAATTAGGTTCACAGCAAACTGGGGAGAGAGAGAGAGAGAGAGAGAGAGAGAGAGAGAGAGAGAGAGAGAGAGAATTAATCCAGATCATAAGAATAAAAGAAAACGGTATGCTCATGAACTTGCATACATAAGTATCGATAAGAGCACGTTACATAGAAACCCATTGTACCTCTGTTGTGCTGTGACCTCAGCAACACTGACCTAAAATAGAATGCTTTTGCTGAGCAATGATTCTCGTACATCCGCATCCAACAGCTTTTCTGTCAGAGCCTCGTAATAAACGCAGCTTTTGTAAATTATATTATTTCTTTCCTTTTGCATTTTACAGAAGTATTTGCTAGGTTTATGTATGTATAGTATGTATGTATGTATGTATGTATGTATGTATGTATGTATGTATGTATGTATGTATGTATGTATATGTATATATATATATTATATATACATATATACATACATACATTTATGTATGTATGTATGTATGTTTTTTCAAGCGAGATAGACGGTGAACTTCCTTTTTCTCCTTAACTCACCCAGAATGAAGACGGGGATCAAAGGGAACATTTCTCTTCACAGCGTAATGCTTCGGAGGCCTTGGCGAAAGTAATTGGAAGGAAAAACACAGGAATGTTTTCATGAGACCAATAAACATCTTGCGCTGACGTGCTGAAAGGAATCCTTAAAACAAATAAATAAAAACAAGAGATTTATTACTTTTCTTATGAGATATTGAAAGAAGAATGAGACAGTGAAAAATTGAATGGTTTTAATTTTCAGTCAAAGCTTTCTTTGTGATAGGATCTGTTCTCAAAGTACACATGCGCACGAACACACACACACATTTATATATATGTATATATATACATGTATATATACATATATGTATATATAGTTATATATACGTATATGTATATATCTACGTATATATATATGTATATATGTGTGTGTGTACGTGCGCATGTGTACTTTGAGAACATAATCTCTCACAAAGGAAGCTTTGATTGAAAATTAAAACCATTCCATTCTTCATTGTTACATTCTATTTTTCATTCAATTATCTCATAAGAAAAGTAATAAATCTCCTGTTTATATTTATTTGTTTTAACGATTCCTTTAACACGTCAGCGCAAGATGTTTACTGGCTCATGAAAAATCCTGTTTTTCCTTCCAATTACTTTCGCCAAGGCGTCCCAAGCATAACGCTGAGAAGAGGAATGTTCCCTTTGATCCCTGTCTTCATTCTGGGTGAGTTAAGGGGAAAAAGGGAGTTCACTTCATATCTCGCTTTCGAAAACTAGAGAGAGAGAGAATTCGCATAACGAAGTCTTTTTTTTCCTCTGCTTGTTACTCTTAGCTTTATATTTTCATTTCCACTTTCGTGAAAAGACATAAATGGATTTCTGCACTGTAGTTATCTTTATTCTTAAGCATTATTTGTCTTCCATCACCTTTCTTTCTTTCATTCCTTTTGTTGCCTTCCGATTAGTTTCATCATCCAGTCATAATATTTCAGTTTTTTGTCAGTCATTTACTATTTGGTTCCGGAAGCCCTAGTCTTTTTTTTTTTTTACTTTTCTTTTCTTAGGATTTTTGGGATTTCGACCTTACAGGGATTCATGAATGCCAAACTCATTCCAACATAACATCACCATTCTGGAATCTTGATATATATATATATATATATATATATATATAGAAATAGCTATATGTGTGTGTATATAGAAATATTTCTGACTACGGGACAATCAGGTCTTTGTGGAACAGATATAAATTTCTGACTCACGTTGGATCGCAACCCAGGTCTTACAGAATTTATTTCTGATTTTCTAACGTGATTGTGACAATTGATTATTTCTATCTTATTCGCCCAGAAGTGGATAATGGTAATAATCAAACACTGTCTATTGGGTCATTGCTGAGTCAGGAAGTTGGGAAAACTTGCTGGCATGCAAGGAGCAAAACTTGCAGGTAATTCCTCTCGGTGCAGTTGCTCTCAGGTTCCAGCTTCTTTTAGACTTGTATGGCCTAGGTGATGGCCTTAGCAGCCTTCCACCTGAAAGACCTGGGTTGATCCTGACGTGAGTCAGAAATTTATGTAGAGTATATATATCTATATATATATATATATATATATATATATATATATATATATATATATATATACATATATTATATATACTGGTGTTTGAAATAGAGCCCCCTCCATAGAACAAAATGGAAAGTTATGAAGTTTTCTGCTATAGCCTATTTCAAGTACATTATTTTTAACTTTCTATTAAGCTGTTTTTTTCATTTTACATTTCTTTTTATTTTCAGACTGATGATGGAGTTAGATACAGCCATGGCTAACAACGGAGGAAATCAGATGGATTGACTAGATCCAGGCTATAACCTTCAGAGAGGCTGTAGATGCTGGTGTATCCTTTCATTTCACGCTCCTGGATAGCTAAATACATTAAAAGAGATGAATCCTTTGTTAAAAGAAACTGAACAAAAATCCATATGACTGTCATCGAAAAAGAGTGAGAATCTTGAAGCCTGAAGTCCTTTTCTCAGGAGTCAAAGACGTCATAGCTGAGGCAGTGGGTAGACCACAAAGTCTTTACGTAAATTGTCGCTGAACTAGAAACAAAAAGGGGAAAGAAGAGAAGTTATAGTGCTGTACATCGTGAGTTGAAAATCTGGTATCATGCATTTCATGTTATCAGCAACCCAACATCTCACTCAGCAACAGAGAGAAGAATGTATGATTTTGTGATTCATTTCTTAAAGATTGGGGATGAAGCTGACTTTCTCCATGTTGCGCATCAGATGAATTCTTCATTTTACAGATCAGTGAAGCAAATCATAAAATGACATCATTTGGGCTGCAAAAAGTTGGATGATATCAACGATGACGTGTGCTATCGCCAAGCTGTGAAATTTCCTGAATGTTTGGGAATTTTCTCTGCTTCACAGCCAGACGGTTAATGTGGATCATCAAAGGAAAAGACAGTCATGGAATGGCGAATACTTCAGAGAAACTGTGCTTACTGGTGGCGTATTTCCTTTCTCAGATCCTGAAAATGTGTTATCTGTTGAAGAAGTCACATTTTTGCATGATAGGCACCATGTTTTAAGGCTCTTCAGACGCAGGAGCTGCTTCTGAAACAGTGGTATCAATTTCTTCTCGTCAAGTGAATTCCAGGTAGCTCCATCGACCTTAATGTGTGTGAAAACATTGCAGTGTCTTAAGAAAGGATCGTGTTGAAGCTTTTTACACAGTGAACCATGATGGTATACACCAAGCCTTGACGACCTGTGAAGAGAGGTGACAAGTACTTGGGAAATGGAGTTTGAGTCTCAGTTTTTACGATTTATGAAATCATACCTCAAGAATGCAAGTCTGTGGTACAGGCAGATGGAGGCCACACAAAATATTAAGTACTCAGAGAAACTTAAATAAATACCTGTTCTGAATTACTTTTGTTTTTGTCCATATCAATTTTAGTTTATGCTGTGAGAGGGGAGCCTCTAATATATGAAACACCCTATATATATAATTATATATATATATATATATATATATATATATATATATATATATATATATATATATTTATATATATATATATATATATATATATATATATATATATGTGTGTGTGTGTGTGTGTGTGTGTGTATGTATGTATGTATACACTATATATGCACACTGTTATTTAGTTCTGACAGTGAGAAAAGTAGAGTAGGTTCAACAGTTACATCTTTACCAATAATTATTTTGTTTTGTTCTTCACCGTTTAGCCCATTCTTGGCCATAAATACACCTTCCCTTCGCCAGTAATCCAATGCCCTCCATTATTCATGTTGTGGTTCCCAAACAGCGACCAATACAGTCGCTATTTTTGTCGTTGTGTTTGAGGGAAAGGAAAGGCGGGGCGGGGGGTGGGGGAAATGGGGCTTGTTGACCATCCTAGTGACCTGTGGGCAGTAATTCCTTAACCAGATGGGAACCAGATGGAGGCGTTGGGCTGACCTTTCGTCCAATACCAGAAGAAGTAATTAAGCTCAAATTAACACTGAGAGAAAAGTAGACAGGAAAAATATATATATATTTTTGGAGACTTAACTATGGTAAATACCACTTGGTATTACCTTAGTGACAAATAAAAATAAATTCAGGTATTTGGAGATTATAAAGTTCACTTGTGAGTCTTCTGGGCTGAGAGAGAGAGACAGTCAGACAGACAGACAGACGGAGAGAGAGAGAGAGAGCAAATTCCTAACAAGGATACGTTTGGAAACTTATGCATTTCAGTAGCAACTGAAAAGAACAGGAGTAAGTTTTTTACTGTTAAAGAAATAAAATTGCTTAATGATCCCTGGAGGCTGTAAGAGCGAAAACAGAATAGAACTACAGTCATATTTCATGGAATTCAAATTAAATCCTTCCAGGAAGTTTATAAATAAATGCGTGTTTTTGGGTTGCTTATGCTCTCTTCTTCTGGAGAGAGAGAGAGAGAGAGAGAGAGAGAGAGAGAGAGAGAGAGAGAGAGAGAGAAAAGATACAGAAACGAAGAAGAGAGAGAGAGAGAGAAATACCAAAAACAGAGTCAGAGAGAGAAAGAAACGAAGAGTCAGACAGAGAGAGCGAGAGATACGGAAACAGAATTAGGATGAGCGAGAGACAGGAAAGAAGAGACAGACAAACAGACAGACAGAAGCAAAGAGAGAAATGGAAAGATGCAAAAGCAGAATCAGAGACAGAAAGAACTTCGTCATTCGCGCCCTTGTATTGTTGTATTACCGATATAATTCGGCATATTTATAATGTAAGTAAGAACGGGTGAAGTGCTTTGTATCTGTTACAGGCAGATAGCGAAACCAGGCATTTCACAAACTGACTGAAATTTCAGGCAGATAACGAAATGCACTGAGAGACATTTGATTCCCCAGGGGCTGCTGCTAAACACGGCGTAATACATTTGACCCCCAGGGGCTAGTACTAAACACGGCGAAACAGTACTACCCCCTGGGTGATCAAATGTCCCTAAGTGCGTTTCGCTATCTGCCTGTAACTTATATATGAATAAGCATTCAGGTGTATTACTGGAGCAATAGTTTGCATCTTTACCACAGTAAGCCTACGATAACTGATACACTGATTTCAGCCAGTCACGAGCTAGTTATGCATATTGCCACACCTGCCTAACACCCGCGTTGATGAGTGGACAGATGTAATGAAACATACCGTAGTGCGTATGTACGATCAGAAGATGATGGCAACTTTGCAAATGCATGCTTCGTGTACCGGGAACATTATGCTGCTTTTCAACATAATGTGGGACTCGTCACCCGTAGACTGCGTTAAGGACACGAGAATTAAATGTATGAATATACACAGACGTGCGATATATATATATATATATATATATATATATATATATATATATATGTGTGTGTGTGTGTGTGTGTGTGTGTGTGTGTGTATACATATTTATGTGTGTGTATACACATATATATACGTATATATAATACATATATACAATGCATGTACATATATGTATGTATATATATATTGATATGTATTGCACGGATGTTTGTATGGGCATGTTTGTATGAACCCTTAACATTACAATCTACTTTCATAGTCAATGAGTCTTTTGTAAGCACATGAAATAAGCCTTATAGCTTGCATCGACAATTATTCAAGAATATTGCGCCTCTATATTATCCTTAATGATGCCATAAAAAAACCGAAACACGGAACTTTGGCAAGTGCAAGAGAGAGACAGACAGACAGACAAAGAGAGCTGGAAAAAATAGTAGGCTCTTTCTAAACGGATATCGCAAATAAGACATTTTTTCAGCAGGAATTAAAAAAGAAGCTTCTTACTGCCTAGCATCAGATTACTAACATTTCCTTCCGTCTCTCCTTCATTCAAAAAAAAAAAGAGGAAAAAGTTTTAAGGGGTTAATTTAGGAAATGGTCTTCCGAGAAACAGGTGGCTGGACGTGACTGGACTTTATGAACGCCTTGTGGAGGAAAGGATTAGAGATGTTACCGAGCCTTTCATTGGGCTGCTGCAGACTTCATGGATCCAGTGGGAAGACTGTGTATTATCTTCAGTTAGGCTGGATTGAACACTTTATATCAAGAATTAATGTATGCTTGCTCTCATCCTCATGAATTTCATAAAATGCATTCATTGTGACATTAAAAGATTCATAAAATTATTCTCCTTACGAAGTGGATCTAAGATTCTCTCTCTCTCTCTCTCTCTCTCTCTCTCTCTCTCTCTCTCTCTCTCTCTCTCTCTCTCTCTCTCTCTCTTTCTCTCACGAGAGTATTGTAAAAGAAAATATATGCTTGCCCTCATTCTCAAGATTTTCATAAATGGCATTCATTGTAACATTAAAAGATTCATAAAACTATTCTTCTTACGAAGTGGATCTAAGATTCTCTCTCTCTCTCTCTCTCTCTCTCTCTCTCCTCTCTCTCTCTCTCTCTCTCTCTCTCTCTCTCTCTCACGAGAATATTGTGAAAGAATTACTGTAGACCGTCTACAGAAGTTCACCTAACTTAATTAACAAGTTTCACAAGCTACATTAAAAAAATCCAATCCTGTACCTCTTCCTATTTTTTTCATTAGTTTTTATCTGATTATTGGAGCGAAGGATGATACGGGGACGGTGGAAGTGGTGGGAGAAGCGGGATGGGAAAGGGGGTGGGTTGGCCTTGGCTGCCAGGTAAAGAAATAGTATTCAGTTAAGAGGGGAAATCTTTACTCAGTTTTAGGAACAGACGAGATGTGTTTCTGTCAAGTACTGATTTGAGAAAACCGTATCGACGAGAGTTGCAGACTGCCCCAAGATACCAATAATTGTAATTGAAGGAAAAGATAGGTATATCATCACAGAAACTGACATACCATCTTAAACTGGAAAATATACCCACAGATTTTATGCATTTCTCTAGTATCTAAAGTTTTGGGGAAGTAAAAATCTGAGGAAAATTCCAAGAGAAACTGAATGAATTCAGTGCAATAAACACGCTTCAAGATGAAGCCAGAGATTTCAACTCACTTACCAAGATAGGTGTACGTACGAAAATTATTTTACCTTTATGTGTGATTTATATTCGCGATCCCCTAGTTCAGTTTTATATGATCTTACCATACTAAATATATGTGTGTAATCTGTGTGGGTACGTGTGAGTGTGTAGGGTGCCATTCAAAACTAGAAAAAACTTACCAGATGAATTACCATCAGTTAATCCTTCTATTACTTTTTGATCTAAAAGTAATGGAAAAAATCATGCATTATTGCCGCGGGTGGGGATGCAGTAGCATACGAGATTACGAAGCTATTTCCTATTGCGAACTGGGACCAAAGCTTTTCGGTGCAAAACGATTTTCAGCTTTTGGAAATGGCTGACTTTCTGATCCAAAACCTGTTTTTGAGCATGTATGTTTTTAAATCTTTATTCAGACTGACATACATACCTACATTAGTTGTGACTGTTTATAAAAACATATACAGTATATATATATATATATATATATATATATATATATATATATGTATATATATGTGTGTGTGTGTGTATGTGTGTATGTATGTATGTATGTATGTATGTATATATATATATATATATATATATATATATATATATATATATATATATATATATATATATATATATACACACATATACATACATACACACACATACACACATATATATACAGCATATCTATATATAGAAATATATATATATAAATATATATATATATATATATATATATATATATATTAAAATATATATATTTGTTAAGATAGTTTTGTTAACTAAGTCAAACAAGTTACTGGGTTTAATTGTACATATTTTATACACTGAAATATTATGAAAATGGGCAGACAGTATCCCGTATTAGTAGTGTCGTGGATTCCAAAAAAAAAAAAAACTAATAATGAAATGGATGAATTTTCTCTCATAGGTGATGACGGTTTGTCCAGCGAAAACTGAAGAAAAGAACAGGATTTTGGAAGCACAGAAGAAGATAGAGTTTCCTATTCACTGTTGCAGTCACACTTTTCGTCATCGGTAGCTCATTCACAACCGTCAACCCATTCACCTTGAAAGGTAAGCTAACATTCCAGCTATGTTACTTTCTCATGCCATATTTCTTTTCATAACTGAAATTTTCCATTATTTCTTTAGGCTTCTTATGAGACATTCTGAATCTAACCTTTTTCAGAGCTTAGATTAGGTAACCCTCTGCCTTTCTAGTGTATATATATATATATATATATATATATATATATATATATATATATATATATATATATATATATATATATATATACTTATAACTCCGAAACTCTCTCATCACTTATATTTTCCCCTACACTAGAAGGGCAGACGGTTACCTAATCTAAAAAGCTTTGAAAAAGGTTAGATTCAGAATGTCTCATAAGAAGCCTAAAGAAATAATGAAAAAGAATGAGACAACCTCATTCTTGTTAGAAAAAGTTTAAAGTCACCAAGGAGTTCATGACAGTACCAGTTAAATATTGAAAAGACGCGGTGATATGAAATTTGACGTATGATTAACATGTTTCCAATTAGGTCTTTCTCCTCTAGATCGAGAACGGGATATGCTGTATATCAGGTCCACAGTAATTATTGTTGATTTTATAAAAACGTTACAAGAGCTTTCGAATCCTGTCCTGGGTTCATCCTCGGTCTAACCATCTGACTGAAGCTTTTGTAACTTTTTTTTATAAAATCAACAATAACTCACCACTGAATATTATTGTGGACCTGATATACAGCATATGTTTCTAACAGTTATAACTCTGAAACTCTCTTGTTACTTATATTTTCCCCCGACACTAGAAGGGTATTGGATTACCAAACCTTTAAAAAAAAGTTATATTCAAGATTTCTCGTAAGTCGAAGAAATAAATAATAATAATTTTTTGCAATGAAAGGAAGTCGGAAATAGGAAAGGAAAATAGCCGGAATGTTTAGCTTACCTTTGAAGGTAAAAGGGTTGACGGTTGTTAGCGAGCTACCGATAACAAAAAGGTGTGACTGCAGCAGTGAATAGGAAACTCCTCTCTTCTTCTGTGCTTCCAAAATCGTGTTCTTTTCTTCAGTTTTCGCTGGGCAAACCGTCATCAACTAAGGGAGAGAATTCATCCATTTCATTATTAGAGTTTTTAAGGCATGCGGGATATGGTGTCTGTTCCTTTCCATAATGTAAAATATATAAAATATTTATACTAAAATACAACAGTTTATTTACTTTAAGATTAAACAGAATATTCGGGTAATTTGAGACAAAAATATATACACATATATATGTGATGCGTGTATGCAAGTCTATCTGTATATAGATTTAAAAACATACATGTTCAAAAACAGGTTTTGAATCAGAAAGCCAGCCATTTCCAAAAGCTGAAAATCGTATCGCACTGGAAAAACTTTGGTCCCCAGTTCGCAATAGGAAATAGCTTCGTAATCTCGTATTCTACTGCATCCCCACCAGTGGCAATAATGCATGATTTTTTTTCCATTACCTTTAGATCAAAAAGTGATAGGAGGATTAATTGACAGCATTTCATCTGATAAGTTTTCTATAGTTTTGAAATGGTAAAATGCACACGCTCAGGTACCCACATAGAATACACACACATAATATGAGACATAATCAGTCACATCTCGTCACTTCCCAAAATTAAGCAAAGATTTCCTCTGTTAACAGAATCCTATACTTTTACCTATGTGGCCCCTGCCCCCGCCCCGTCCCCTCATCATCCTTCGCTCCACAAATCAAACAAAAAATAATTTAAAAAGTTAGAAGAAGAACAGAGTTTAATTTTTTCTTGTAACATGTATAACTTGTTAATCAAACTAGGTGAACTTCTATGGACGGTCTACAGTAATCCTTTTACAATATTTTCGTAAGAGAGAGAGAGAGAGAGAGAGAGAGAGAGAGAGAGAGAGAGAGAGAGAGAGAGAGAGAGACAGAGACAGAGAGAGAGAGAGAGAGAGAGAGAGAGAGAGAGATATCTTGGATCCACTTCGTAAGAAAAATAGTTCACTGAATCTGTTAATATCACAATGAATGTATTTTATGAAATTCTTGAGGATGAAAGCAAGCATGCATTAATTCTTGATATAAAGTGTTTAATCCGCCCTAACTGAATACGATACTGCCGTCCTTACTGGCTCCATGACGTTTGCAGCGGCCCAATGAAAGGCTCGGTAAGTCTCTAATCCTTTCCTCCACATGGGGTTCATGAAGTCCAGTCACGTCCAGCCACCTGTTTCTCGAAAGACCGTTGCCTAAAATAACTCATCAATAACTTCTTTTTATTTGGATGAAGAGGAGAAAGAAGGAAATGCTTGTACTTCGATGCTGGTTAGTAAGAAGCTTCTTTTTTAAAATGTCTTATTGGCGATATCCCTTTAGGAAGGGCTGATCATTTCGCCGGCTTTGTCTGTCCGTCTGTCTGCTTCTCTCTCTCTCTCTCTCTCTCTCTCTCTCTCTCTCTCTCTCTCTCTCTCTCTCTCTCCTCTCTGTGATGTGACATTCTCTCTGGTGAGACGTAATCGTTCATGGTCTGGATAATCTACCCGATGAATACGCGTCTTACATACAATTAGCGAATGAAATATAGCTAAAAGTGTTCGTGAACTATCGGTGATTAGCTTAATATCAGATTAGCGTGATAAACCGTCTAATAAGTTGTTTACGAGTGAATTAATAAAATCTGAAAATCATGGAGGAGTCAGCCAACAGTGGCAAAGGTGGAGAAACTCTAGCTTGCATCGGAGATATTCAATATGATGAATTGCAGGAAGGGAACTTGGTTTGCTGATCGTGGAGATGAATTGCAATATCGACAAAAAGATGTGAAAGCATTCACAGACATATTGAAAGGATGATCCTTCAAACTGGAGCAAATCTGTAGAAAATATAATGAAAATAATAGAAGGATACCAATGAAAGTTCAAGTTATTAAAAGACTTATAAGAAAATCTACAAAAATCAAAACATTCCATCAAAGAAAATAAATATGGTGGAATTATGAATATATTGATTGATGCAATAGGCAAACGGATGCCACAAAGCATGTAAACTATGTAGAGTGTGGTATAGCATTGTAAATCCATAAAACCTGATTAGAAATGCTATGCTTGCCATGCAAACACACACCCTTCATGTGCTGAAGTTGAGCAAAATAGAAATAAGGACACAAAAATATTTTGCTCAACATGTCTAGTATGGATAGACAAGGTCATTAAATCAAGACTTAATGTACAGATTGTGGAGGATGAAGAAGATGAAGAAGATGAAGAAGAGGAAGAAGAGGAAAATAGAAAAGAAGAAAATAAGACTGAAGAGAGAGAAAAGATTAATGAAAACAAAGAACAGGATAATAGTATGGATGCAGAGAAACTCATAGATTCTACATATGAGGCAATACAGCAACATACATATGAAGAAATAAATTATGACATGATAAATCAAAATAAAATCCCAAAGAGGTTGTACCCGGATCTCCATACTGATGGGAAAGAACAAGAAAAAAAGAAAAGAAAGACACAGTATGCACCCTTTTGAAAAGAGGAATTGCAGGTTTGGTGAAAGATGTTATTACAAACATCCCAAGATATGTCACAATTATGAGATCTATGGCAAAAATGTGCATATCTAGATGGCTATGAAGAGGAATGCAGCGATCTACATCCAAAAATATGTAGAAACTGGAAAGAAGGAAATGGATGTAGGTTTAATAAGAAATGTAGGTACATGCATCCTGTAGCCATGAAAAACCAAAATCAAAAATCAAATACATATAAAAACCAAGGTAAAATGAAACAAATAAAGAAAAGAACAAAGATCATGTGATGAAGGCAAAAAGCAAGCCAACAACACATTATGAAATGTCAGCACCACGATATGAGCCATCAGCACCTAGATATAGCACAAGGAACAAGCAATGTATCTATGATGCAAGGGGATGGTGCAGATATGGAGATAAGTGCAGGTTTATGCACAAAGTGAATAAATATGAAGCTGGAAGAACAAATATAATGGAAAAGTTGGATTTTTTAATGTACGAATTTCTGGAAATGAAAAAAGATCAACATATCAGAACAGGAAAGAGACATGGGAAAATCCTTATTATTACCCATATTAGATAATGGAGATAATATGCAAACCATCATAGTGATGAAGCGCAGGGTTTAGTTTCTGAGTAACTCAAAAGAAAGATAGAGTTCTTAGAAGAACTAACCCAAAATGAAAAAAATAGAAATATTGAATATAAGTGAAACCTGGTATCCCTAAGAGACTGGTAATGATGTCCAGATAAAGAGTTTCCAAACTTATAGATCAGATAGAAAAAATAGAAATCAAGGGGGAACCCATGATATATGGGAGAGATGCTAATCAAGGAAAAATCTGTGAGAAATATAGTAACACAGAATGTGAATTAATAGCAGTAGAATTTGAATCTGAAAAATTAGTGAACATTGTAATATATAGACCCTAATACTAAAGAGTTTGACATAATAATTGAAAAATTGGATGAAATATGTAGAAATCACAAAGGACTGGACTATACTCCTAACTGAGACTTTAACTTTCCTTTTGTAGAATGGAAAGAACGAATAGGAGACTGTGGTTGTATTTATACATATAAAAAGAGAGCAATAGTAGTGCAGAAGATAAGAGGCAATTTGAAAAGCTATTAGATATGCTACTAGAACATAACATTCAGCAAATAAATCACCTACCAACAAGAAAGGATAATATTTTAGACCTAGTATTTGTGAATGAGGTGAACTATGTTAAAGAATTAATAGAATATATCACACGAGTAACTAGGACCATAATGTCATAGAACTAACAGTCCGTTCCAGAACATAAGAAAACAGTGAAAAGCAAGAGACGAAAAAATGGGAAGGATATGGAAAATACAATTTCTATAGTAAGAATATAAATTGTCAAAAATAAATGAAGAATTAAACAAGAATGGGAAAACATATTTGTAAGTGATGATATACAGGTAAATACTGATATATTATATAAAATATTAGAGAAATAGTGGAAAAATATATACCGAAGAAAAAAAGTAATCATCAGTCACGAATTCCAAGAGACAGAAGGATCTTGTTCCAGAAAATTAGAAAGTGGAAAAAAGCTCTTGCAAAAGAAAAGAATGCATGGAAAGTGATGGAACTAAAAGTAAGATAGAAAATGCAGAACAAAAGATTATACAATCAAAAGAAAATGAAAAATGGAACCTAGAAGAAATGACACTACAAAATATCAAGCAAAACCTAAAATTTTTATTCATATGCAAAAAGATGAATAAAATAAGAGTAGAAATAGGCCCTCTAAGAATTGAAGGGCGATTAACGAATGAAAAAAGGAAATATGTAACATATTAGCAGAAAGATATAAGAGTGAATTTACACCTAGAATTGACAATGAAGATAATGATACAGAAATAAGAGATGAAAATACTGAATACTTATCAGATATAGATATTACAGAAGCCGATATTGTGCAGGCTATTAATGAAATTAAAAATGGATCAGCAGCAGGACCAGATGGAGTACCTGCCATATTGTTAAAGAAAGTGGTTCATTCAATGCATAGCCGCCAGCACAATATTATTAAGACAAAGTATAGATACAGGCAAGATTTATGATGAGCATAAATTAGCATATATTACTCCTACTTTCAAAAGTGGTTCAAGACTAGAGCAAGTAATTATAGGCCTGTGAGTCTGACATCTCATATTATGAAAGTATATGAAAGGTAATGAAAAAAAATATAATGAAACATTTAATGAAAAATAGATTGTTCAATATAGGACAACATGGTTTTATACCTGAAAAAGTACACAAACCCAACTGTTAGTCCACCATGAAAGCATATATAAAAATATGATAAATGAAAAGATACAGATGTGGTTTACCTAGACTTTGCAAAAGCTTTGACAAGGTAGATCATAATATATTAGCGAAAAAATTAGAAAACATAACATTGTTGACAAAGTAGGAAGATGGATAAAGAATTTTTGCAAAACAGAAAACAGATAGTGATTGCAAACGATGAGAAATCGGATGAAGCTACGGTAATATCCGGTGTACCACAGGGTACGGTGTTAGCTGCATTGCTGTTTGTGATTATGATTGCAGACATAGACAGTAATGTTAAGGACTCAGTAGTAAGAAGTTTCGCAGATGACACAAGAATAAGTAGAGAAATTGCTTGTGATGAAGATAGGAACTCACTACAAAGAGACCTAAACAAAATATATAAATGGGCAGAGATAAATAGGATGGTATTTAACTCTGATAAATTTGAATCAATGAACTATGGTGATAAAGTAGGAATGCTATATGCATATAAAGGACCTAATAATGAGACAATCACAAACAAGGAAGCAGTTAAAGACCTTGGTGTGATGTTGAATAGGAATATGTTATGCAATGATCAAATAGCAATTCTATTGGCAAAATGCAAAGCAAAAATGGGAATGTTGTTCCGGCACTTCAAAACAAGAAAAGCTGAACACATGATTATGCTTTATAAAACGTAACGTACGTAGTCCACTTGAATATTGCAATATAATATGGTACCCACACTACCAAAAGGATATTGCACAAATAGAGAGTGTACAAAGGTCATTTACAGCTAGAATAGAAGAAGTTAAGGACCTTGACTACTGGGAAAGACTACAATTCTTAAATTTATATAGTCTTGAAAGGAGAAGAGAACGCTACATGGTAATTCAAGCATGGAAACAGATAGAAGGAATTACCGAAAACATCATGGAACTAAAATTATCAAAAAGAGCAAGCAGAGGTAGATTAATAGTGCCAAAAACTATACCAGGAAAATTAAGGAAAGCACACAGGACATTAATCCACCACGCACCAGCATCGATAATGCAGCGTCTATTCAATGCACTACCAGCTCATCTGAGGAACATAACAGGAGTGAGCGTAGATGTGTTTAAGAATAAGCTCGACAAATATCTAAGATGCATCCCAGACCATCCAAGACTGGAAGATGCAAAATATACCGGAAGATGCGTTAGCAACTCTTCTGGTAGACATCAAAGGCGCCTCACACTGAGGGACCTGGGGCAACCTGAACGAATTGTAAGGTCTGTAAGGTAAGGTCTCTCTCTCTCTCTCTCTCTCTCTCAAAATCTCTCTCTCTCTCACGGACTCGTGCTTCGTAATGTTTAGTTTTCTGAAAGAATTCCAGATGTTTTCTTTGTCTGTCTCTCTCTCTCTCTTCTCCTCTCACTTTCCGTCGCAGTTTTTTTTTTTCCGCTGCAAAATTGGTATCTTTTGATTTCCACCCTCTTATCTCAAACGCACCTGCCCTCTCTCTCGTAGTTTTTATTTTACTCCTCTGTGTGTTAGGTGTGATCTTGCATCTGGCGCCGCTATATTGAACAACAAAGGCCACCATCGGGCAAATTTCAGTTTCAAGGGCTACTGAGTTTCAGCAATTATGACGCGGTCCAAGAAAATTCGATTGGAACAGATCTCTCTCTCTATATTTCTCTTCAATTGCATCATTAAAGGCTGTTTTAGAGTCATATTTAGAATGAATATCGATTCATCTGATCTTTCTTATTTCATATCCTTCTTTGATTCTTGACCAGAAGTAGATCAACCTGGTTTTCAGACATGCTCATACACTCTGAGGCATTATGTGTAAGTTTGCAAACACTCTCTCTTTACACACACCACACACACACACACATTATATAGGACTTGGGACCATATATATATATGCAATTAATATAAATATATGCAGAATAACTTCTCTCATTATAAAGGAGACATATGTTTACATTTGACTTCAAGACTTACATAAAACATAAAATAATTAAAAATTTTTCTGGTCTCTACAACTATTACAGTATATGAGGATATTTCATCTCTATGGCTGAGTATATACAACTGAATATATGTATTACCTTTCAATATTCACCCTTTTCTCAGTCTCTCTTCATCATCATCAGTCTGTTGTCTTTGACTTCAAGAGGACACTGATGAGTGCTCATGAAGCAAAATTGCTGATGAAGTTCCTCAAAGACCGTAAGAACTCTCTTGATTGTAATCAGGTCCTCCCATCGGTTGTGACAATCTCCACCAGTGGGCTCTCTCTCTCTCTCTCTTCTCTTGAAAGCACTCTCTCTCTCTCTCTCTCTCTCTCTCTCTCTCTCTCAGATCTCTTGACAGAAGAGAGCATAGCAACAAAAACACCATCTATTTAAAAACTTCCTGAGATAATCTACACCAACTTGTCGCTGGTAGCTCTTCTGTCGTGGCAAACCTGATGTTTTAAGTTCGCGTCTTCCTGGGCGATGAAAAATCGCTGGCACTGTATCTCTGATCAGTTACTGTTAATATGGGTTCTGATGATTGGAGGTTGGAACAACATTCTTGGGAATGAATTTCAAGTCAGTGGCTCCTGTCTCCACCATGTGAATTGGTTTCATCTACTGAAATAATAATAATAATAATAATAATAATAATAATAATATGTATAATAATAATATATAATAATAATAATATATGATATCTGTCCTCCATTGAGTTTTCTCTCTTACAGCTTCCAGGGATCATTAAGAAATTTTATTTGACTGTAAAATCACAAATGCTTCTCTCTTCTAAATACATCTGTTCCCAAACGTATACTACTAGGAATTTGCATTTCTCTCTCTCTTCTCTCTCTCTCTCTCTCTCTCTCTCTCTCTCTCTCTCTCTCCTTGGAAGGCATAACAACAAAAACACGCATTTATTTATAAACATTCCTAAATGATTTAGGTTGAGTTACATGAAATATGACTCTGTAGTTCCATCTCTGTTTTCTCTCTCTCTCTCTCTCATTAAGAAAGATATTTTCTTTAAGCAAAAACTTATGAGGTTTTCAGTTACTACTGAGCAGGATAAGTTTCAAACGTACTGCTCTTTGCCTCTCTCTCTCTCTCTCTCTCTCTCTTTCTCTCTCTCTCTCAGAATACTCTAGGCCACAAGGAAGCCTTTAAAACATGAAATAAAAAAACTGGTTTTTATTTGTCACTAAAAAAACCAACATGGTTTGACCCCCTTAGTCAACAAAAATAATTTTTTCTTAAAGTTATCCTCTCATTGTCAATTTGAGCTTCTCTCTTCTGGTACTCTCATAAAATCCATCTGGTTCCCAAATGGTTAAGTCTATTATTGCTGACCGGCAAACCTGTTCGCCTCCCATCTCTCCCCAGGGCCATTGACTCTCAAACGCTTGACAAAAATATTCTTTTTTATCGCATTTTGGAAAAACCAAAGGAATCTGGCGGGCATTGATTACTGGCGAAGGAAAGATGTGTTTATCGGCAAGAACTGTTTCAACGGTGAAATGAACAAAACAAATAATTGTTATAAAATTGATGAATTTCTTCACTTCTCTGTCATACGTAAAATTTTGGGCATATAATATCTCTATCTTCTCTCTGTCTTGAAAGGAGTTCTCTCAATTGGTAGACATCCTAGATGCAGAGCCGTTGAAGCCAATCAGTTTTATTCTCTTTACTAAGTGCTGGATTATTGCTGCAACTTTCGGTGAAAGTACCATTTCAAGCTATAAAGGAGAAAACAAACGTTAAAATAACAAAACTAAAAATTAACAGTTAAAATATACAAATGATGTGTATGGTATACAAAAGATTTCCCAGAGAAGTATATATATATATATAGTATAAATCTATATTATATAATATATATATATATATATATATAAATGTGTGTGTGTGTGTGTGTGTGAAAATTTGTAGTATGTATATATACATGGACAGTTAATGTTACTGAGTTTGCAAAAGTATTCAAAATTTCATCAAGCTCTGATAATTCGCCCCCAACAAAAAAATTTAGGCCCTGAACAAATAGTATCTGATTTACAAAAAACGGAAACTTTAATCATGATGAAACTAATCAAAAGGCGACAAAAGAAAGGAAAGAAGTTAAGCCTTGCAATTTAAAAAAAAAGAATACCACAGTGCAAAAATTCTTTGACGTCTTTTCAGGAAAGTGGAAATGAAAGTATAGAGCCAAGAGTAACTAAGATGGAAAACACTTCGTTTCGAGGTTCTCCGTGGTCTCTCTCTCTTTGTTTTCTCTCTCTTTCTCTGTTGATAGTCAGAAATTTTTTTATTTTCTTTTAACTTCCCAGAATGAAGACAGGATCAAAGGGAAATTTCTCTTCCTCTGCGTAATGTTCAGAATCTCTCTCTCTCTCTAATCTGAGAATAAAACACAGGAATCATTTCTTGCCAGTAAACTAATCTCTTTTTCTGACGTGCTGAAAGGAATCGTTAAAAAGACAAATGGAAATGATAGTCCTTGCGTTACTGCATCTGCAGGTGTTCCATCACGAAGGTTAATGATATTTGTTTGGTTTGGAGAGAATAAAAGTAACTAGAATAAAATTTTCTGAAATTGTTTTAATGTCTCGATTCAGAGCTCTCTCTGAGTTTAATGTTCTCATGAAAAAACTGACACACATGCAGTAAGATAACTTCTGCAAAATGAAAAACCTGACAATCTTTTTCTCAAAAGCTCTCTCTTTACCCTTTTAACCTCCAGTTTTCCCAAGAGGAATCGAGAATCATTGATCAGCAAAACTTCTATTTTTCTCTCTCTCTCTGATCTCTCTACACAACAGATATTCCCTGGGTTTTCAGGGGAGCAAAGATCGATATTTATCATGATGCTGACTCTCTGGTAAGTCATCTCATGGTAGCCAAGAGCAACATTTATGATGATGATGGAGCGAATCTCTTGCTGGTTCCAGTTTGCTCCACATCTAATTACTCAATTTTTCTCTCTCTCTGTCTCTGTGGGGATACAGAGAGAGAGAGAGATAATGTCTAGGCAAGAGCACCAAGCAACAATCTCTCTCTCTCCTCTCTCTCTCTCTCTCATGTATATCAACTCTTTTTTCCACGGAATTAAGAATTATGCAGCTCTTCTTCCATCTTACTCCAGTAAACAATCCATCTTTCTCTCTCTCTCTTCATCGGTAGACATGATTACAATCTCCAGTATTTTTTTCCTCCTGTTACTAAACTGCTAAAAAGTTTGACAATTTCTATTGTGCTCTCTCTCTCTCTCAAAGGAGAGAGAGAGAAAAAAGCTGATTAATTTATAAAGTATTATACAAAGCTGATTAACGTCTCTCTCTTTCTCTGGCCCGAAGGATTAATAGCCAACTATCTGCTCTCTTTGTGGCTAAGAATATTGGTTATTTGAGCAACGGGATTGAGCTATTTCTCTCTCTCATCTTCGAATGCATCTCTTTATTAAAGCGATAACTTTGAATCATTTGTCATGTGACAGAAATAAATTATCAAGTATTTCATCAGCCGTCTAAATAATCTCTCTCTCTCTCCATCTGAATGACAATCAGAAGTTATTTTAGGTTGCCAACAAAAGGGAAAGAAATTTTTGAAAAACAAACCTCAAATTCGAGGTTAGTCTTGAAATGGCAGAAATCCTACGTAATTTGCAGAACGTTTTGAAATATTTATGGCAGAGATACTCTTTCTCTGTCAACTCTAGAACTTGCTTTGGCTTTATCTCATTTGGTTCCTAGAAATTAGCAAAAGACGCTGAACAGAGGTTGTTTACTCTCATCTCCAAATCTATTTAAGTATCATTAGATTCTCCACGATAAAATTAATCCAATCTCAGATCTGGCGGTTTCTCCTCTAGCATTTAGTTAATGCAGCTTTTTCCTCCTTTCTCTCTTTCCACTCTCCTCTCAGGTGAAAATTGTCTCTCATATTGCAGTCCATGCATTGTAATGTGTCAATCTTTGGAAAGAATGTCTCTCTCTCTCTCTCTCAAAATTAAGAGGTTTATGCAGTCATCCAAGATAAGTGCAGTTAAATAAATCTGACAATCTCTCTCTTTAGCATTCTGAAATTAACTTTAAATGTCGGATATCATTATTCATCTCTTTAGAGACTGAAACGAGGATAAATCTCTGGGCAGACTTTGTTTTTTCCCCCAAAGAATTGTTTGTTTAGGATTCCAAGGATGATAGGTCTACTGCTAATGGATTTCTCTGCACGTGATTGAGCATGCCAGCTGACTACTGGAGCAGGGGATATACAGTTGAGGGAAACTGACAATCTCTCTCTACATCTCTCTCTCTCTCTCTCTCTCATCTCTACATACATAGAATACATACTCTAGGTTTTGACATGTAGGATATCAGTGTCTGTTTCAGTTGCAGAATAAAACTGTTTGGTATCTTTGATGGCAGCCAATTCTCAAAGCCTATCAAATCTCACTTTAGATCACTCTCTCATTAAAACGTATTTCTCTCAACTCCATTTTTCCTGAGGAATTATAAAGATAAGTTGAAAGTTCTCTCAATCTTTCTCTCTCTCTCTCTTTAGAAAAATCACCATGACAGAAACCTTTGGACAGACAGTGGCTACCGACAGGCCAACCTACAGAGATTGAACTTACAATCTAAAATGGGAAAACCATCTCTCTCTCTCTCTTCTCTCTTCTCTTGAAAGGATAATTATTCATACTGAGTTTATTTAAAACATTCTTGATTTATTTTATCTCCTGGGGTGCTCGCATCTCTGACGGAAAGAATATTTTTGCTTCAGTGAATAGGTTATTTAGAGAATCACGCAAACGGACTGTTGGAAAAGAACTCTCTCTCTCTCTCGAGTTCTCTTTTCTAATAATACAACCCTGATGGTTTCAAAAATTGGGGACTAAAAGAATTTTTTCATTTCATCTTGAGAAAAAATCTCTCTCTCTCTCTCAGTTTCTCTCCTCTCGAATAATCTTACTGTTTTCATTTTCTGATTGATCACGTTTTATTTAAGGGATCTCTAAAGCATCTAATCCTCTGAACTGAGCAATAGCGGAAACCTGGTTAACGGAAAACGCATTCTGTTTTATTTTGAAAGAATGACAATACCTCTCTCTCTGATCTGACATCTCTCGTGAGACGTGACATTTTTCGGTGAGACGTAATCGTCATGGTCTGAATAATCTACCCGATAATACGGGTCTCTACATACAATTAGCGAATGAAATATAGCTAAAAGTGTTTCGTGAACTATCGGTGATTAGCTTAATATCAGATTAGAGCGAAAAACCGTCTAAGTTGTTTACGAGTGAATTAATAAAATCAGAAAATCATGGAGGAATCAGCCAACAGTGGCAAAAGGTGGAGAAATCTAGCTCTGCATCGGAGATATTCTCTCTGATGAATTGGCAGGAAGGGAACTTGGTTTGCTGATCGTGGAGATGAATTGCAACATTGACCAAAAAGATGTGGAATCATTCACAGACATATTGAAAGGATATGATCCTTCAAACTGGAGCAAATCTGTAGAAAATATAATGAAAATAATAGAAGGGATACCTCTGAAAGTTCAAGTTATAAAAAGACTTATAAAGAAAATTCTAAAAATCAACAACACATTCCATCAAAGAAAATAAGTAAGGTGGAATTAGTGAATATATTGATTGATGCAATAGGCAAACGGATGCCTAAAGATAAACTATGTAGAGTGTGTATAGCATTGTAAACCACAAAACCTGGGATTAGGAAATCTATCTTCTCTCGTACCGACACACCTGTCTCTTTCTATTGAGCAAAAATAGAAATAAGGACACAAAAATATTTTGTCAACATGTCTAGTATGGATAGACAAGGCATTAAATCAAGACTTAATGTACAGATTGTGGAGGTGATGAAAAGATGAAGAAGAGGAAGAAGAGGAAAATAGAGAAGAAAATAAGACTGAAGAGAGAGAAAAGATTAATGAAAACAAAGAACAGGATAATAGTATGGATGCAGTGAAACTCATAGATTCTACATATGAGGCAATACAGCAACATACATATGAAGAAATAAACTTATGACCTGATAAATCAAAATAAAATCCCAAAGAGGTTGTACCTGGTTTTTACTGAGGGGAAAGAACAAGAAAAAAAAAAGAAAAGAAAGACACAGTATGCAACCTTTTGAAAAGAGGGAATGCAGGTTTGGTGAAAGATGTTATTACAAACATCCCAAGATATGTCACAATTATGAGATCTATGGCAAATGTGCATATCTAGATGGCAGAAGAGGAAATGCACCTGATTACATCCAAAAAATATGTAGAAACTGGAAAGAAGGAAATGATGTAGGTTTAATAAGAAATGTAGGTACATGCATCCTGTAGCCATGAAAACCAAAATCAAAATCAAATACATATAAAAACTCAGGTAAAAATGAAAACAAATAAAGAAAAAGAACAAAGATCATGGAGATGAAGGCAAAAGCAAGCCAACAACACATTATGAAAAGTCAGCACCATGATATGAGCCATCAGCACCTAGATATAGCACAAGGAACAAGCAACAACCTGATGCAGGGGGATGGTGCAGATAAGAGATAAGTGCAGGTTTATGCACAAAGTGAATAAATATGAAGCTGGAAGAACAAATATAATGGAAAAGTCCCAGGGATTTTTAATGTACGAATTTCTGAAATGAAAAAGATCAACATATCAGAACAGGAAAGAGACATGGGAAAATCAACCTGGTTACCATATTAGATAATGGAGATAATATGCAAACCATCATAGTGATGAACGCTCAGGGTCTAGTTTTGAGTAACTCAAAAGAAAGATAGAGTTCCCAAAGAACTAACCCAAAATGAAAAAAATAGAAATATTGAATATATGAAACTCTCTATCTCTAAGAGACTGTAATGATGACCAGATAAAGGGTTTCCAAACTTATAGATCAGATAGAAAAATAGAAATCAAGCGGGGAACCGCGATATATGGGAGAGATGCCAATCAAGGAAAAAATCTGTGAGAAATATAGTAACACAGAATGTGAATTAATACCGGTAGAATTTGAATCTGAAAAAATTAGTGAACATTGTAATATATAGACCCTCTAATACTAAAAGAGTTTGACATAATAATTAAAAATTGGATGAAATATGTAGAAATCACAAGGACTGGACTATACTCCTAACTGAGACTTTAACTTTCCTTTTGTAGAATGGAAAGAACGAATAGGAGACTGTGGTTGTATTTATACATATAAAAAAGAGAGCAATAGTAGTGCAGAAGATAAGAGGCAATTTGAAAAGCTATTAGATATGCTACTAGAACATAACATTCAGCAAATAAATAAATCTACTACCAACAAGAAAGGATAATATTTTAGATCTAGTATTTGAAGGAATGAGGTGAACTATGTTAAAGAAATAATAGTATATAACACGAGTATTTCGGACCATAATGTCATAGAACTAACAGTCCGTTCCAGAACATACGAAACAAAGAAAAGCAAGAGACGAAAAAATGGGAAGGATATGGAAAAATACAATTTCTATAGTAAGAATATAAATTGTCAAAAATAAATGAAGAATTAAACAAAGAATGGAAAATATATTTGTAAGTGATGA
>NC_089763.1:18595994-18630994 GCF_040412425.1 Macrobrachium rosenbergii | reverse complement strand
ATGAGACTTGGCTGGGTAGTTTGGTTTTGTGATTGCTTTGGCCTTATGCCAGGCTGGGGTTCCTATCTCAAGGGCATGGTAACGCGTGAAGAGATAGAGGTATGATGTGGTCCACTGGCCTCAACTGACAGAGACGGCCACAAGATTGAAGCTAAGTTCTTCCCATGTCTATGATTCACAGAATCGAAATTAAAGCTTATCAGGTTCAAGATAAGATGTTTAACCTCCGTCTTCCAGTGGTGACAGACCCATCTCTACTAAAAAAACAAAAAAAAAATCATATTATTCAGGACCCCAGAAGCATTCAGAAATTTCCTTAAGTCTAGAAGCCAATAGTTCCTTTAAACGAGATCACTTCGTACAGTATAACGAAAAATAACCTTCCCATATATGAATAAAGTATCTAGAGATTCACGGCGCTAACTAGAAGCAAGAAAATCGTTCTGAACGCCTATTAAATTCAGACATTGTATAAACAGAACTGTCAATTTCCTTTTCTTTTGCCTGAAAGAAGAAACATTTTAGGTGGAAAAGTATTATGTCTTCCATTGCGAACTCAGATCAAATTTCGTCTGATCCATAAACCGGAAGTTCAACAAACGAAAGTCCCAGCGGTCATTCTGCAGAGGATTGCAAATGTTATTGCAAGCAATGATAACAAATGAAACCTCACAGTTGCATGGCGCCGCTGAACTTTCCCGTTGAGAAGAGACAGAGGAAAATAAAGGAGTGTTTTTAAAAGGCTGTGTTCTCTTCCAATGAAGAAGGAGCTCAGAAGACCTTCCAGCAATCACTTAAGAATATCAAAGAGGAGAACTGAAGATAAAAATTATAGTCTTTTATTTTTATTGGTTCAAGGGAACACTTGCAGCTCATTGCAATTCCAGTTCTATTACAGGTAAGGCCCAAGCAATGGAGTAGAAATAAACAGACGGTTTAAATAGAGAATGCATATACATATACATACAGTTAGGTAAACATTTCCATTTACGATTTAAGAGATTCAAATAAACTATTTAGCATGCATCAATTCCTCTCCGCCTTTAAGTGTCTTTTAAATTCATAAACTCAGAATATTACGTGACGTGACAAGTCTCGAACAAGCATTTCAAGGTTACACCTTTACGAATTAAGACTTCTCGGTATCCCTTTCTCACTTCACTTTCACCTTTGCAGCAGATGTGGCGGCTGTGAAAACTTCTCTAATTTTTTTTTCTAGATGGGGAAACTTCGAAGTTAACTTTCCTTGCGTGAAGAGCAATGAGAGCCCGTATCCGAGTTGTCCTTCTCTTTGAAACTTCATGAAGTTCAGGTGACTTCATTTGCATTTTAATTCGTCTCCGAGAAACTCGATGGGTTCTCAGCCCCAGCTTTTGTTTGCTGAGGGGAGAAACGTCTGAGAATTTCTCAGGAGGGGAGGGAGGAAGGAGGCACAGTTCGAGGAGGAAACGTGTAAACAGTTTTAAACATTTTCTAAATATTTCTTTTTTTTTAAGCAATGACCTTTACACTCTTTTTCGGAATTCAATATCCCTAGAAAAGTATTTTCTGAGATTTTAGAAACTAACCATTACAGTTATCTAGAATACTTCCTATTACTACAAAATGACCTAAGAAATTTTTATGAGATCCTGCAACAAAAAAGATTTTGGTAATCTTTTTTTCTGGGAGGATCTGATAAAGGCGTTAATAACGAATCGAGGAGTTGCTTAAAGATATGAAGAGTACTGTCAATGATTATCATTACAGAAGAATGAAGATAAATGTAGTAAACCAGTGAATGAAGAATTTTTTCGGTCACACAGTGAAATGTACTCTCAAAGACCGTAAAAATCAACGAAAATACAGTATAGTATACACTACTGAGTATTTTGTTCTTACTTTTAACTTTATACTTTTTCAAGTCACGATCAAATGAGTACAAGGAACAAGAGTCAGGTTTTGGAAAAGGCAAAGAAAAAGAAAGACAGAAGGTGCCTGGCAGAAGCTGTAAAACAGAAGAAAATGTAAATGTATTTGCAAAGACGTTTACAACTGGAATGCAAGATTAACTTGGAAATTAATATATTCTTCTTTACCTTAAAAATGAATATATTCTTCTTGAACTTAAAATGAGTTTATTCTTGAGTGGAAGTAATAAACCAAATTTTGTTTTGATATGCACACTAAAAAATTCAGTAAATAAAACAGTTGTTAATGGACATCAGATCATTACAAATCCCCTGACAGAAAGAGACAAATATAGAATAATTCTGACTGCTCCACAGTACTAAAGTCAAGTCAATATGGCATTTAAATCAATAAGCTCTACTCCCTGAAATCAATAGTCATTAGATTTGTTAGACATTTTCAGGGTCCTCATTTGTTCATTATAGCTCACTGTCAAAGCAATGGTTACAAAAAACATTTTACAAGGTAATAATTCCTTATCATTGAAATGAAAGAATCCAGTCACTGGAATAAAATGTGGAAAAGAAATGAAATTACATTTCCAGAAGAATAAAGAGGCAAGTCGAATAACGAAGAAACAAAAAGGACTTGCTGAGAACCTGACAAAAATAGATGGATAATATATATATATATATATATATATATATATATATATATATATATATATATATATATATATATATATATATATAAATATCCTCAGGCAACAGGCTAAAGATTAATACAACGGGGAGTCCTTCCTTCCCGCTATCATCAATTACCTTGGCTGAGGCAGGTGATTTACCAAAGTGTGTTCAGAGATGTCACGTGATCGGTTATTTATGGTGGGTGTTGAAAGGTCCTGAAGGAAATGTATGGTGTGGGCCTTCGAGTCAACAGATTCCCATTAGTAGTATTTTCTTCTGTAGAGAGAGACATATATTGAAATCCTTCTACAAAGGCAAACTTAACAGTACATCTGGACGAGAGAGAGAGAGAGAGAGAGAGACAGAGAGAGAGTTAAGTAACTGACTTCCCTCAATCACCATAATGAAAGATGCAATAAAAACAATAAGTACAAAAGTAAAGGGCACTAAAATAACTGATACGAAATTGTCAGACCCTAAAAAGAAAAAGAAAACAAAATGAAAAAACGAAAAACCTTCGTTTTGACCCGCTGTGAAAAGAGGAACCATAACACCCATCATGGCAGAGGCTTAATGAGACCCTTAATTATTCGGAGGCGGCAACGAAGGAACTAATGACGCTTGATGAAAATGGCGGTGGGAGTGGAAGGTGGCAGATGGAAAGGTCCTTTCTGCAAAACATGTTTAGTCCTACACAGGACTCTCTTCTTCTGATGGTAATGAGAGAACAGCAAGGAAGGAAGGGCCTTGAGACTTTGCCTTTTGGAGCCTTCATAGCAATGGATTAATTAGCATCTCTCTCTCTCTCTCTCTCTCTCTCTCTCTCTCTCTCTCTCTCTCTCTCTCTCTCTCTCTAATCTAGATATAATTTAGGTGTTAAAAACTTTGCAGAAGTACACTGAAAATCCTTCACAATTGTCATCTCTCTCTCTCTCTCTCTCTCTCTCTCTCTCTCTCTCTCTCTCTCTCTCTCTCTCTCTTCTACATATACTGTAGGTGTTAAAGACTTTGAAGTACATTGGGAGTATTTCTCGACTCTCTCTCTCTCTCTCTCTCTCTCTCTTACCAATTTCTCTAAAGACTTTGAAATACATTTCTCTCTCTCTCTCTCTCTCTCTCTCTCTCTCTCTCTCTCTCTCTCTCTCTCTCTCTCTCTCTCTCTCTCTCTCCTGAAAATAAAAATCTTCTAGTACAATCAGTTTTACAGTCCTTGTGCATATTGTTGCTATACAGAGGATAATCTGAATCTCAAAAAGAGCACAGCATCCCAACAGCCACATTTACCCTGACCGTCTGTTATCAGCTCTTCCAAGTGTCAGGACAACTGTTGACAAAAAGTAAACATTGGAAGTCACGCGCAAAAAACCAACAGGTGTTTGTGAATCGAAGGGGTTGAATAGCAGCTGTCAGAAGGGGAGTAAATATCGTCAGACACACACACACACACACACACACACACACACACACACACACACACACATATATATATATATATATATATATATATATATATATATATATATGTGTGTGTGTGTGTGTCTATATGTGCCGTTTGTGTCCATGTGTGTGTATGTGTAATATGTGTGTGTTACTGTAAGATTGTAAAACCAGGAAGTTTCCTAATCAATGAAATTTTCAGGAATTCGTGAAATCTCCCAATTCACTTAGGAACATTTGATCCCCGAGGGTCTAGTACTAAACAGGGCGAAACAGCGTAGATGAATCGCTGTTTAAAGCTATTTTGTTTCAGAAATCTAAATCAAATACGAAATGAGAGCCAGTTTCTCAAAAGAAAATTGATTTTTGAGACGGGTCGATCGCGTAACATCATCAGGGAAATACTAGCAAACAGAAGCGTTTGGTCAATGAAAATATTTAAAATAAAATATGCTTAAGAAAGAGAACTCTAAACATTTATTGTTCTTATTAAAATTCAAAATCTGGATAATTTATTGGAGGCAATGGATAGTCGTTCTTGTTAAACGGAGCTGGCCTTAAGCCATCACGGACTTTGGGATTCAATATTTACAAAAAAAAATGAAGAATTCCTTTAGGCAAGTACGTGGACTGGAAGGACTCGATAAAAAACAATGAACATTTTTCATCTTTTCATTAATCACCGATTCCCTTCTAATCCCTTTGGTGTTCTCACAATTTTCCAGTAGGCCTAATGGTCGATGGCGCCGCTCTTTTCGTAATAAACTTTGAAAAAAGGCAAGGAACTCATTTTGCAGCTGCATTTCTGTCGTGATATCAGTGGCGGTTTTCGTACATCTAAGCTGGAATAAATGTATTAATAATAATATCGCTGGTTTTTACTTGTGTTGTGGCATCATGCATTTCAGGACATCAAAGACAGCGTTTGAAATAACCCATTCCCGACGGAGGGTCAGAATATCTCCAAAGGCAGAATAAATATACAGTAACATTTCACTCCAGTCACAGCAACTGGCTCGTGCAAAAAGATTGATATGATTATGTAATATGTCGTCGCAAAACCTGTGCCGTAAGTGAAAGAAGGGCAGACAAACTTCCTCTTCTTGGCCAACCAATTGAGCTTTTTATTTCCTTACTTCCCTCAACTTTTTTTAAACAATGGGCTAACCCTATAAAAAAAACAGTAGATAAACTGCCTATTTTCCATTAGCAGTATTTTGAGAAGGACATGGAATCGAATTTTCATGAATGAATTAAGACTGCATATGAATTCCATTCCACATCACGACAAATATTTGCCATTGGTAGACACTACAAAACCTGGTTGATATTTACGAGACTCGGACAAACACAACGACCAGATTGTCAAAGGGTTACTCAGGGGACGATAGGTCTGCTGCCGCGAAATGCCAATATCAAAACCAAAGGGGTCGCCACTTTTGATCAAATTAATCTGGGATTTCCTTTCGATTCACGCAAGGCTTTGGTTCCCTCGGTCGGGAAGGGCTTTATAGTTCATGGTTTCCGTCAGGTGGGGGCCATTCAGCTGAGCTTCTCGACAGTTCTCACTGGAATGACTTCAATGGGTTAATTGATCGTGGTTCGCCTGGCCTTCCAAATGCTTGGAAGATTCTAAAATTCAGATCCCGCAGGTCAAAAAATGGTTATAATTAGTTTGAATACCATGGTTTTTGCTTTTACGCTCAGAACGTTTGTACCGTTAATATTTTTTTTTTTTTTACTCCGAATACATTTTCAACATTACCTGTTCGTTCGAAATAAAATTACTTCTGGAATAACCATCGTATATTTTCCCCCCCCTGCGACAATGTCTTTCATTCCTTGCCCTTGCGACATTCAGGGAACTGAATTTAAAGTTTAGTACGATTCAAAACATTATAAACGGTCCTCAGTTTAAAACTAAAACATTCATAAATGTTTAATTAATCCTAATATTTTAGTGAAATACATCATTAATGTGTGGCCGCGCTGATGGAAGTCTTCAAATCAGAATCAAATTCTCTTCCACTTCTTTGATCCTTGGACAAAATTATGTTAGTTAAAGGGTACAGTTTTTCCCTGGATTTTATTGTAGGTGAACCAGATAAACCATACTTAATGGAATATAATATTATGTGGACATTTCTTGCCTTATCTTATTCCCCTCAATGGTAAAACACATATACATTTCACGGTGACGCTGGAAAGATAAGAGCCTTCGTTTGTTATTCAGTGGCTAAATGTTTGTCTTTTCGATGTTCGTGAAGTAAGGCTTTGTTGAATTCTTAAAGAATTTTCTGTTTTCGGATAGGCTTTCTTGCCGAGTTAGCACGGATATACGAAGCCATAATACACTCACATACACACACACACACACACACACGAATATTGCTCACATACACCGTACACATGTGTATATGTATATATATATATATATATATATATATATATATATATATATATATATATATATATATATATATATATATATATATATATATATATATATATACATATATATATATATATATATATATATACACACACACATCGTTTATATATTACACACACACATATATATATATACAGTGTATATATATATGTATGTATGTATGTATATGTATATATAAATATAATGTATGTTACTCTCACCCGGTAGTCTTACAGAGATTGAACACATCTCCCGGCTGCCGACATTACTCGAGCACCAATCTTGAGCGAACATTTCGAGGATTGCACCTTTACAAATTCAGACCTCTGAGGCTCCTTCTCTCCCTCACTTTCATCTTTGCTCCGGATTGCGGTTGCCAAAATCGTCTTATTTTTAACAAGGAAAGATTTGAAAGTAAAATCCGTTTGCTTGAAGTGTAACAAGAGCCTGTCTTCTGTTTAATACTCTTTTTGTGGCTGTATTCGGTTTTCGTTTGAATTGCCAGTGAGTCTTGCATACGACAAACAAAATCATTTTATTACTATTTTTTTTTTTCTCGGTCATCCTATTCGACTGGATGGTATTTATAGTGTTGGGGTTCCGGGTTTCATCCTGCCTCCTTAGGAGTCCATCACTTTTCTCACTATGTGCGCTGTTTCTAGTAGCACGCTCTTCTGCATGAGTCCTGGAGCTACTTCGGCATCTAGTTTTTCCAGGTTTCTTCCTAGTGTTCTTATGATTATGGGTACAATTTCCACCGGCATATCCTATATCCTTCTTATTTCGATTTTCAGGTCTTGGTACTTATCAGTTTTTCTCGTCCTTTCTCGTCTACTCTGGCGTCCCATGGTACTGCGAAATCAATGAGTGATACTTTCTTCTTGAGTTTATTGTCAATTATTATTATTATTATTATTGTTATTATTATTATTATTATTATTATGTAATTAGAGCAGTATGGATTTTTCCTTACATGTTTAAAGCTAACTGGCATTGTCACTAAGTAGTAAAGAGAAGGCAAGGATGTCGCGTAACATACAGACAAGACCACTTTCTAAAATACTAGATCACTTCGGATCACGGTCGGATTCGTGTGTCTCAAATTAGAGTGAATATGAGCTAAGAAAAATTTATGTTACTGACTATTGTAAGGTACAAGTCGTTTGAATGTCATAGAGAAGTTTATTACCATGTTTAAAAAGAGCACGAAGGGTATCTTCTTATTCAAATCATATGATTTACTTAGTATTCGACAATGAAAAGGATTGCATTGTACCAGAGAATATGTTGTTGATGGTTTGAATGACATGGGATATGAAAAAATAAGAATGATTCCTACGTCTGAGTTCTTTGCTTAATTTTATAGTGCACTCTTGTACTTTTCTTTAACCAATAACTATACACACATACATATATATGTATATATACACCTATATATACATATATATGTATATTCACATATTCTCTGTATATATACAGTATATATATATATATATATATATATATATATATATATATATATATATATATATATATATATATATATATATATATGTATGACTAAATTTTATCATATATATAAACAAAATAATATAATCAGCCTAATTAGCCTATTCAACATTTCCTATCAATTTTTTCTGGTTTCAGACGATTTGAAAAAACTCCTTCCTCTCTTTTCTGGTTTAGCCAGATATTAATTGGAACTCCAGCGTCAGTTTCTAGGACACGGTGCAGAACTCCCAACAACGTTAGCCTCCTTAATTATGTGAATCGAGATTTTAGAAAGTATTAAAAGTTTCTGACAACAAAAAGTATTAATCACTCTACCATTCAACGGGTTCTCTCTTGAAGTTGCTAATGATTCATAGAATTCTGTCTGGCGTCGGAAAATTTCTTATTTTCCCGACTAAAAATTCATTTTTGAAAATGTAAGTAAGCATTGGCTTACTTCTAAGGTATTCTTTACTTTCTTAAGTTGCATTTCCTTTAATATTTTCCATTATCATCGAATTAAAATATTCAGGTGCTTTTATTATGAAAAAATACTCATTTTTTTGTATCACCATTGAAATGAAATATGTTTGAGCTTTCATCATAAAAATAAGTTTTTTGATTATTGTAGTGGAGCTCTATGCAGTCCTTACTGTACATATAAAAACCTTTCGTTATTATTGTATTACAGTATTCTAAAGATCTTCTTGCATTTTTTTTCCAGTATTTTCCACTATCACTGTAATCAAAAGGGTTTGGTACAGTACATCATCTATTTCAAGAATCGTCACATTCATGTCATCCAAAAGTGACAGAGATTAAGAAATTCAAATGGCAGGAGATAAAGGGAAAACAGTCTGAACAGGACCTTTGAAGTTCGTTCATTAAGAGGAATAACTAGACAGGACGTGTTAATTAGATGCAAATGAAGGTAGTCCAGGTTGTATCTTATTAACATATCGTTAAGTGTTCAAAAAAAACCATGGTAATCTTATTCACACACATATAAATATAATTATAAATATATATATATATATATATATATATATATATATATATAAATATGTATGTATGTATAATATGTGTGTATATATATATATATATATATATATATATATATATATATATATATATATATATTATTATATATATGAGTTCATTTATAAAGAGAGAGAGAGAGAGAGAGAGAGAGAGAGGCATTTTCATCATTTGTTTAATACCTTTACAAATTAGCTGCAAATTAAAAGGGAGAACTTGTCTAAAAGACAGGATCCTCTCTCTCTCTCTCTCTCTCTCTCTCTCTCTCTCTCTCTATATATATATATATATATATATATATATATATATATAGATAGATAGATAGATAGATAGATATATATATATACAGTATGTGTATATATATATATATGTATATATATATATATATATATATATATATATATATATATATATATATATATATATATATATATATATATATATATATATATATATATATATATATATATATATATATATATATATATATATTTATATATATATACACATACATGCATATATATATATATATATAATATATACACATATATATGCATATATATACATATATACAGTATATACACACACCCACATATATATATATATATATATATAGAGAGAGAGAGAGAGAGAGAGAGAGAGAGAGAGAGAGAGAGAGCGAGGTGTCGAGGTGGATGGCCTGTCTTTTAGACAAAATTCTCCTTTTTAGTTTGCAGCTAATTTGTAAAGGTATTAAACAAATGATGAAAACTGCCTCTCTCTCTCTCTCTCTCTCTCTCTCTCTCTCTCTCTCTCTCTCTCTGTTTAAATGGAACTCTTGAGGTTAAGCTAGAGTAAAAGCCTTCTCCAGTCATATTTCTCCAGGTCTTTCCACACTCACTTAGATTTTTGTTAATTATAAACAACCACTAGCTTCAAATGCGTTGGTCATTGATGTAGGAAAACAAATTCGCAATTAAAAAAAACAAATTAATAATAAATCCATAATGTAAACATCATTCTTGTTAGACAACATTGCTATTGCACGTAGGGATACCCCACACTCATCAAAATAGTAAGTTAAATTTTCAAGACAAAGTTGATTCAGCCTTTGTGACATATGCTACACGAACGTAGGGAGAGATTGTATGACATAGTCTATTTTATTCTTCAAACACCAGCTCATAATACTGAATCACTGAATCACAGATTATCTTAATTAATTACCAGACGCATATATAAATGTATACACACACACACACACACACACACACACACACACACACATATATATATATATATATATATATATATATATATATATATATATATATATATATATATATATATATATATATATATATATATATAAAGTTGCTAATGCCACGAAGGAAAAGGTAGTAAAGGACCGTGTGTCGAAAAGGCAGAACCACTCCGTTGTTTCACTTTTCCTTCCCGGCATTTGTCTTTATTTATACGCATATATCACGTTCAATATCTCTGTATATATATATATATATATATATATATATATATATATATATATATATATATATATATATATATATATATATATACAGTATATACGTTTGTGTGTTACCGCTGTACGAAAAACGTTATTGGTTAATATCATATCCTTAAAAAGCGGAAAAAGGGAAAGAATGAAAAACTCCAATATTTTATCCCCCAAATCCGGGAAAGGACACAAAGAAACACCAAGCCTTTCGTTTCCTCTGTTTGTCATGTAAATAAGGTGAAAACGGGCCACCATAACACCCATCGCAGTCAAGATTTAATGAGCTCCCTGATTACCCTCAGGTGATAATGAAAGTTAATGAGGCCGCCGAAAAAGGTAGGCTGGAGAGGTGACTGAGAGAGAATCATTTTCGGAAAACATGGTTAACTTTGCGATGTATTTTCTGTCGACGGAGGAAAATAGGGCGGCTAATTGGGTAGGCCTCCTTCACTTCATGCGGGTTTTGTTGGAGTCTTCAAAGAAGTAGATTTTAAGGACTGCCTCGGTTTGGGTCTTTTAGTTTTTAAATGTCTAATTGTTTCGTGGGTGCACTGAAATTCAAAGAAAAGACTAACTTTGCAGTGCCCTTTACAATGGTAAACCTGTGATGGTCGAGGTGTGTATAGATGTCTACATTCAAAATTAACTAATAACTCATATAGTTGTACACACATACACATATATATTTTTACGTTTTTTCCGTGGTTTCGTTTGAAATATACTCTGAGACAGGTAGCAACAATTTAAGGTTAATTTAGCCTTTGTGATTCTGACTTCGTGGGTACGGAAAACGTAAAAAAGAGGAAAACAAGGAGAATTTCATATGAGCATAGGCTCTGGTTACTGAGGGAAATATTACGTAAAACACGTGGGCACATTTAAAGTAGTGTATTTACATAAATGACATTAGTACGGGAAAGAGGAACTCAAGTAGATTGAATGAAACTGGGGAATTCCAGCCAAGGGAAGCTTCACGATGGGATCCTCTGAAATGAGAGATATGCACATTATACGCCAGTAATGAAAATAGACAAAAGAATAATGAATTCGAAGCTGCACTGAGGGTGCCAAAGGAGTAATAAAGAATTAATACTGCCGATGCAAGAGGCGCACGGACATTAGACAAGGAGATTTCTGGCTTTCTCCCAAGAAAATATTACGAGACAAAAGCGTGACTGAAATGGGGCTCTTCCAGGCACTTTACCTTAGCAGATTTTCGAGGGCGCGTAGAAGCAGTCCGTGGATGACTTGCGATTTCCGAGGGCGAGTTTTCTTCCACGTGGTGAGATGCAAGGGCTTCCGTAAAGCGGCAAGGCGATGGGGACTCCTGAAACTCCAAGCAATGGCGTGTGGGCTCGAGGAATACGGTCGAAGGACACGAGGAGAAGTATACTTTTGAAAGGGCCACGTGGTTAGGATGCAAGGGCATCGATGGGGCCAGGTGTTGAGGACGTCTTCACAAGTTCACTCCATATCTTCCAGCCCGCGTGTGCGTGCTGAGACCTGGGCTTTGCCTTTTATCCCCTCCTATGGGACAGGGGTGCGTCCAACACAGATGCTTTGACTCATTGCACCTGCTGCGCAGGGGAGGTTTTGGCCTGTGGAGAAACGCCCAAGCCAGATTACTTTTTGCCTCGAAGGAATGATCTTTATCAAAAAATGGGGAGCGCCTTTAATCTTTTTAAACCCTTGTTTTTAAGTCGATAGACAGATGGTCTATCGATCGGCCTGGCTGGCAGTAAATGAAACACAACAACAACAAAGGAGGGGGGAGGTAATTTGCTGCGAATTCTTGCTAATCATAATGCCTCCCCCATACAAGATGATGTACATACCTCCTTCGGTGTGTACATCGATATTCAAGAATGAGCGGCAAATGCTTTACGTTACTCTACATTCTGCCTTGCAATGAACTTTACTCTAAGGGTTTTATGAAGCTGAGACATTACTTTTAATAACACATTGGGACAATTTTCGTTAACAGGACGCAAAGTGATTTAAACACTTGCAAAAAGAATAATTACTTTAGATTTGGTTACCCACTGTAACTTTATAAAGTGACTCGAACAATTGTGAATTAATTAAGATTATAGGACCACGTATATGAGGCTGGCCAACAAATGAAAAAGAAATGGTTATTGTTCAAGAATTAAAATACACAGTTACTTTAATTTTAGATAAAATGCATGCGGTTAGTACAATCTGCCTTGAAGAGGCTGTGTAAATGAAAAACAGCGTTTATTTTTGTAAATGACATCCTTTTACGCGATATTGTAATGACCTGCATATTCGCATTGATAATATCTTCGTTTTAATGTGCTTTGCCCATCAATCGTTCAACGCGAGGTGAGGACGACCCACACACCGGGAATTTGACGGTCGTGTGGCCGGGCGAGAGTATTCGCGAAGTTTTAATTCGCTAACCTTAAACTACGCTAATTTTATGCGTCTACTACCTACTCAATGTTATGACGGGCGAGCAGACAAAAGATGTGGGGTAGGACAAACAGCGATCTTGGAAGGAATGGAAGGGGAAAAGGGATAATAATAACAAAGGGAAAATTACCAGACATTACGAATGAAACTTAACCGCATATGAAGGTGGGACACGTCCCTCAGAGCTTATAAAAGGGGCATTTAAATCACAAGGAGCAAGAGTTTATGACTCGCGATTCATTAAAATAAAGATAACTAAATGACTAAAAGAAAGTAAATGATATTGGCAGAAGAGCTAAGGGAAAAAGTGAGGTTTTATTGTGTTAGGCGGAATTTATCGTCCTTTGCCTATAAATTACGGCCCGGACTATCACTTCAGTCCCAGGGCGAGGAAAGTGCACCTGAAGGGCGCGACTCCTTCAGGAGGGGCTGACACGCACGCCCGGTGCCAAGGTATGGGCGCAAAGGGCGTGCCACTTCTCACTCTGTTATTCTTAATGATTTATACATTGTGTGGGGAATGGTATCCCGTATTTAATTGCCTCTTGTGGGGATATTTAAGTGGGAAGATTAGTAGAGGATGGTAAGAGATAGCAGTTCCTGAGGAACGGAAGAAGATAGAGGAGGGTCTGACATCCCCTTCTGGATTAGGGGTGCCAAGACCTTCGAAAATGAAATGGTGGCACAGGTGCCATGGAGCTCTAAGCTCTTTGTAAAATTACCTGGAATGTCCCACGCCCGTGGTAATTTCGCCTCGAGTCTTTCTTAATGGGACAGTCGTCCTCGGCCGGGAAGCGGAGGCCCGCGATTGGAGGAGGCGGCACGAGTACCACCTGGGCCTGCTGATGCGACAGCTGACGCAGGAGTGTTCGTGCGGGTTCTACCATGATCCGTCGCGGCTCTTGTAGTTCATCGGCCAAGGGAGATATGGCAGAATCCTGACTTGCAATTGCGTCGGCGACGGGCTGAGGCAGAGGAGGCGGTCGGGGTGGCGTGAGCGGCTCGCAGGTAACGATGACCAGCTCAGGCACGGGTTGCGAGGCCGCACCTGCAGGTGAGCTTCCGCGGTGGTCGGGAGGAACCGTCTCTCTGACCGACGCCGGTAGCGGTGCCAGGCCGGGAAGAGAGGGGTCCTGAGTTGGATCCCGTGAATGGAGATCGGCGTAGCGCTCTGGCGCTGGCACTAGGGGCAGAGTCAGGCGCTATCAGGGGTTTCTTGGGCTCGTCGGTCAGGACGGACCGAGGCTTGGCCCTGCTCGGGGCATGCAAGGGCACCGGCAGGAGTGGCATCCTGGAGGAGATCTGATTGGGGCCCTAGCACTGGCGCTGAGGCAGGGCCGGGCACTGAAATGGATCGGGAACCGATCGAGGGGGGGCCACTGTACATCGTACTCGGGTGGCACTGGCGGGGACTGCACGTCCTTCTGGTACCCAGGGGCGCCAGTCTTGACTGAGGAAGAAGCGGGGAGGATTACTCGCGCCCGCGGCATGATTCGGGAATGTGGACCCCTAGATTGTCGTGATTTCGGTGGGGACTGAAAGCCCTGTCCCAGGATGACGTCATAGCCTCCGGGGAGATGGCTTGCTACTGCAAGATTGCAAATTTTGGATTGGTGAGGTCTTGTGACTCTCAATTGGACCGTAGGGAGTATCATTTAAATTCATTTATTCCCCTCGATCGTGACGAGTTTTCGTCTATTGACGATAGCTCCGTAGGGAACTCTGTCCCTTCGGATGAGGGAGATTTGTGCGCCCGAGTCCTCGAGCAGTGACTCGGCGCGCGGGCCCGCTACCTCGTGGAGGCCACGTATACAGGCCCTTCGGCGGAGGGCCTAATGACTGGGATCTGTGACGGCCAAGGCGACGGTGGGAGTATTTACTTTATTATTGCGTGGGCATTTTGCCCATGCGGGAGAATGGCCATAGACCTTGCACGCCGTGCAAAGGTCTAAAAAGTCTTTCCGCGCTGCCCCTGGAGGGCGCAGGCGAGTTATTTGTCGGTTTTCCGGGAGAGAGAGCCGGTTTCTTGTTCGGCACTGTTCGGAGGTGCCCCGTCCTTTTGCAATAAGTGGCACGTCAGGGGCTTGCCCGAGTTTCCAGCAGGGAATTTGTTCTCCGAGGAGGGGGGGATTTATTTTCCGCCCCATGGATCCTTCTTGAGGGTGGTGAGTTTCCCACATATCTGCTATTCGGCAACACTCGGTGAGTGTTGCTGGGGCTTTTCCACTATATGAGTGGCGAGGCAGGAGGGGCGTAGCGCAGGAAATGCTCAATTTAAACCGCTCAGTACCTCGGCGGTGTTAGTGGCTCCTTCGGAATCGAGCCATTTGTCAACGCCCGCTCCGGAATGGTACGCCCAATCGGACCAAGTCTGGCCTGCTTCTCTGGGCTGCTCTCTCCAACGTCTCCTCCACCGCTCGAGGGTAATCTCGTACGCCTTCATAACTGCTTGGCGTACGGCTGGTTTCCCCGATCGTCGGCAGGAAGGGCGTGGTAGGCAACGAGGGCCTTTCGCCCAGGAATTTAGTGAGAACAAGGGAGAGTTCCGCGGGGAGAGATCGCGGCACTCCAGGACTCGTTCGGCCCTTTCAAGCCATACTTCAGGCTCGGACTCCGTCCATTTTGGCATGAACAGTGAGCTTGGCTGGGGCACTCATTCCCGGCAGGGGGCGGGGGTGGGGGCTGTCGTTCTAGCATCTGGAGCTGTGGGCGCGTTCTCTCTCTCTCCTCACGTTCTCTCTCCCTCTCTGCGTTCTTTATCCTTCTCCTGGAGCGATTCGTTTCTCTCTCCTCTCGTTGTTCTTGGGCAATTCGTTTCCTCTCTCTCTCTGCACGTTCTTTATCCTTCTCCTGCTCTTGGCAATTCTTTGCCTCTCTCTCCTCACGTTCTTTATCCTTCTCCTGCTCTTGGGCAATTCTCTGCCTCTCTCTCTCCTCACGTTCTCTTGCTCTCCCGCCTTGGCATCGTCCACTCGCTCTTGAACCCCATGCTCTCAGATCTTGCCCGATAGTCCCATGTCCTTCCCAGCGGACATGTAAATTTGAAATCCTCGTTTTGTTGGGCTCTGGTATTAGCCATCTTGGAATAATGGGTATAGGATATGTCTGAAAAGACTCAGGCTGTCTGAAAAGACTAAATTGCAGGAATCTGAAACACTCAATGGTTCAGACTGCAGGAGAATGGATCTGTCTGAATAAGACAGGTGATTAGTAAGTCTGAGGAGACTTTTTGTTAAAATTTTATATGTCTTGGAAAGACGTGGGTGTTCTTGGCGAACGAATTTTAATATGTCGTCTCGGAAGACGTAGTTGGATTTTTTGTCACGCTCGGACTTGGCCGGCTGTAGCGTGAAGTTAAGGAGTTGTTCTAACGAACTAGAATGATCAGTCCCGTAAGGGGCTTAGATGTGTGTGAACTACACTATATAATGTCTCAAAAGGACTTAATCTTGGGTTCCCGCAGGAATGAGAAATTCTCGCCACGTGCGACGTAGAATTTTTTGTATGAGTCTCTGAGGACTGGAATTTGGAGAAATTCTCGCCACGTGCGACGTAGAATTTAGGAGTCTCTGAGGACTGGAATTTGGAGAAATTCTCGCCACGTGCGACGTAGAATTTTAGGAGTCTCTAAGGACTGGAATTTGGAGAAATTCTCGCCACGTGCGACGTAGAATTTTAGGAGTCTCTGAGGACTGGAATTTGGAGAAATTCTCGCCACGTGCGACGTAGAATTTTAAAGTCTCTAAGGACTGGAATTTGAGAAATTCTCGCCGTGCGACGTAGAATTTTAGGAGTCTCTGAGGACTGGAATTTGGAGAAATTCTCGCCACGTGCGACGTAAATTTTAGGAGTCTCTAAGGACTGGAATTTGGAGAAATTCTCGCCACGTCGACGTAAATTTTAGGAGTCTCTGAGGACTGGAATTTGGAGAAATTCTCGCCACGTGCGACGTAGAATTTTAGGAGTCACTTAGGACTTGGAATTTGTGGAATTTGGAGGAATTCTCGCCACGTGCGACGTAGAATTTTAGAGTCACTTAGGACTTGGAATTACGATTCGTCCCTTAGGACTTAGAAATTACTAACAGGAAACCCAAAGAAAAAGTGTATGCTGGGAAATGAATGGGAAAAAAAAAAAAAATGCTACACACGCGGGCATGGGCGGGGTGGGGGTGCAGGTCGTTTGGCCAACACCGGAGGTATTTTTAGATTCTGGGTGAATGAACCCGTATATTTATATACCGTCTGGGATTCAGGAATTTCCCAGTCGTCTGGAGGATAACAGTACAACGGCCTAGTAATTTTCCCTATAAGCGGAGTTTAAATTTCGCTTTCCTAACACCTAACTCGAATTCTAACTACACTGAGAGAATTTTCAGCAATGCAAGCTGACTTCGTCGTGTCCCACGTGGGAATTTTATTCGCGCCTAAATAACAGTTCGCTAATTCGAAATGCGAAGTAAAATTTATCACAGAGGAATTTCTTTCGCACTATTCCTCGAAGCAAGAAAGGCAGGATTTTAACACAGAGGAATTTCGCACTATTCCTCGAAGCAAAGGATGGATTAGCACTGGTTATTTTCTAACTACCTATCCTGAAGGCATGCATTAACGAATCTAATACGGCGGTTCTTTTCTCTCAGTGAATACATGCGTCCCTATTTCTAATTCTAGGAACAGTCACGATTGTAAAAAGGTTTTGCTAAGATTAATTACATTACCCGTGGAATTTTCTGGATCTGTGTGCTGGTTTTTACACAAAAGGTTCGTAATTGTCTCGTACCCAGCTTAGCTTTGCTAATAGCTGATCTGGCACGTTACAAATGCAATAAAGCAACACTAGGGGAACTGCAACTGCAAAACGAGATCTATGGCCAGGTCGCCATTTTTACGTTTTTCCGTGGTTTTCGTTTGAAATATACTCTGTGAGACAGGTAGCAACAATTTAAGTTAATTTAGCCTTTGTGATTCTGACTTCGTGGGTACGGGAAAACGTAAAAAAAAGAGGAAAACAAAGGAGAATTTCATATGAGCATGGGGCTCTGGTTACTGAGGGAAATATTGTAAAACACGTGGGCACATTTAAAAAGTAGTGTATTTACATAAATGACATTAGTGGGAAAGAGGAACTCAGTAAGATTGAATGAAACTGGGGAATTCCAGCCACAGCCCGAGAAAGCTTCCACGATAGGATCCTCTGAAAATGAGAGATATGCACATTATACGCCAGTAATGAAAATAGACAAAAAGAATAATGAATTCGAGCTGCACTGAGGGTGCCAAAGGAGTAATAAAGAATTAATACTGCCGATGCAAGAGGCGCACGGACGATTAGACAAGGGAGATTTCTGGCTTTCTCTTTAAGAAAATATTACGAGACAAAAGCGTGACTGAAATGGGGCTCTTCAGGGCACTTTACCCAGCAGATTTTCCGAGGGGCGCGTAGAAGACAGTCCGTGGATGACTTGCGATTTCGAGGCGAGTTTCTTCCCACGTGGTGAGATGCAAGGGCTTCCGTAAAGCGGCAAGGCGATGGGGACCCCTCGAAACTCCAAGCAATGGCGTGGGCTCGAGGAATACGGTCGAAGGACACGAGGGAAGTATACTTTTGGAAAGGGCCACGTGGTTAGGATAAAGGGCATCGATGGGGCCAGGTGTTGAGGACGTCTTCACAAGTTCCTCCCATATCTTCCAGCCCGCGTGTGCGTGCTGAGACCTTGAGCTTTGCCTTTTATCCTCCTATGGGACAGGAAGTGCGCCCAACACAGATGCTTTGACTCATTGCACCTGCTGCCGCAGGGGAGGTTTTGGCCTGTAGGAGAAAACGCCTAAGCCAGATTACTTTTGCCTCGAAGGAATGATCTTTATCAAAAATGGAGCGCCTTTAATCTTTTAAACCCTTGTTTTAAGTCGATAGACAGATGGTCTATCGATCAGCCCGGCTGGCAGTAAATGAAACACAACAACAACAAAGGAGGGAGGTAATTTGCTATGAATTCTTGCTAATCATAATAATATATATGTGTGTGTATGTGTGTACATGATACCTGATGGTTGTTGGCTTTCCAGCAGCCCTCATACGATTTGATGAAGCTGACATATCAGCAAATCCTGTTACCAAGACCTGATGGTTGCTGACACTCCGGCAACCCATGACGACATAACGGGTTTAATAGTAGCTTATGCTTAAATAGACCCTAGTATATTTGACAGAAGCTGACACTTTACAACTCTTATATAACTTGATGGAAAGCTGACCCTTCAGGAACTCCTAAAGAACCTGATAGAAGCTGACATTTGAGGCACCTCCTGAGTACCTGTTGGGGTCTGACACTTCAACAGGTACTTAAAGACCTATTGGAGGCTGACACGACAACAACCTAAAGCCCTGGTGGTAGCTGACACTCAAAATAACCTCAGTGGCGTTTGTAAAGTCGTTTGTGATACCTATGAAGTGCCATCGAAGGGTTCACGTCTCTACAGGAACTTACTGGTCTCTGCCTCTACGGTACCCGTTGGACGAGTGGGTATCGTTCTCAGCTAGCACTCTGCTGGTCCCGCGTTCGATTCTCCGACCGGCCAGTGAAGAATTAGAGAATTTATTTCTGGTGATTAAATTCATTTCTCGTTATAATGTCAGTTCGGATTCCTCAACCTTTAGGTCCGTTGCTGGAAGTAACCAATTGGTTCTTAGCACGTAAAATAAATATAATCCTTCAGACAGCCCTCTAGGAGAGCTGTTAATCAGCTCAGTGGTCTGGTTAAACTAAGGTATACTTAACTTACAGTACCCGTTGTCCTATGTCTCTACAGTAACCTGTTGATCCAATCCTCTAAGGTAACTTGTTGGTCTACATCTCTATAGTAACTTATCGGTCTACGCCTCTACGACAACCTGTTAGAATGTTGGTAGTCTTAATCAAAACTGAAGTCGGTCGTCGCGATTAAACTAGATGTGGATGGAAATGTCGGCGGGATTTCTCAAGCGTTTTAGTGCAGTTATTCCACGTGTAGGAACCGTATGATTTTCAATTTCCTTTGATTTTTTAATGTATCTTCCTTTATTCATAGTCCCTTTACCAGTGACTACTTTTGGGGTTCTTAAAAATTCAGGCCCTTTTTAACCTTTAACAGATACCTTGATGCACACATTCTTGTGTATTAGTTGTCTGATGTAACCTGTTTTGTATTGCAGTTATGTTATTTACTCGATGTCATTCAGTTACACTTTTATTTAATGGAAATTAATTTTCACCAGAATTTTTTATTCTCATACCTTTTATTATATTAGTTCTCGGACGTCACTGAACATGGGTTTCAGGTAAATTGTTTATTACTCAAAGTTCATTTTGCCACTTTTTCTTTGTCTCTTAGATTTCAGTAACATTAATAATTCAAGTTTCATTCTGCATCCCCGCTCCCACTTTTCCACCAACCACAGGCCCCAACCTACACAGTCTCTTTGCATGTCTTTACTACATTACAAAATTATCAGTTGTATTTCAAGTAAAAATATATCTTCCATAACTCTTCAGCGGAAATCATTTGCTACACAAACATTATTTCCTCTTTATTATGATTTATTTTTGTTCGTTGGAGCATATTACCCCAATTCTTGGAAGTTATGTCTCCGGTAAGTTGCTCCTCTCTCTCTCTCTCTCTCTCTCTCTCTCTCTCTCTCTCTCTCTCTCTCTCTCTCTCTCTCTCTCTCTCTAATATCCGTTTCCCTATCAACTTTAACCACCATTTCTCTTTCCCTAAACTTGCTCACAGCAATATCACCGTATTTCGAAGCCAGAAGTGATTCTTTCAGCCATAAGGCCAGAAAAATAGCTAAGCTGAAATAGGCACTTTACATAATAGTATTTCCCAACTCTTGAGGATTGGAAAGAAAAATTAGTAATTTTTTTTAGACCTTTTCCAGAGTGCAGGGCCATTATTTGGGGAGAATCTCAATGGGTTTGACAACCTCTTGACAAAAAAGGCTTATTATTTGTTTTCATGATCATGATAGGAAATGTTGGTGTACTCTCTCTCTCTCTCTCTCTCTCTCTCTCTCTCTCTCTCTCTCTCTCTCTCTCTCTTAGACACACACAAGAATTTGTAAACTTTATTTTATTATCCCTTCTGTGGCGGCTACTACTTGGGTACGTTTGCAACGACACACTTTAGACAGTAAAGAAATTCTATACTGAATAATAATAATAATAATAATAATAATAATAATAATAATAATAATAATAATAAAATAATAATAACAATAATAATAATAATAATAATAATAATAATGCAGCGTTACTTCTTCAGCCTCGAGCTACGTTCCGTTTTGAGTGTTGATTTTCATCTATTTCTTCAGGTCTCTTTTTACTCAGAGCCGTCCAACTCCTTTAACTTTGCCTGACCCCAGTTCTCACCTGCCATTTAAGGACGAATCTTTTAGGAGATCACTATTTAGTAGCAGTTGTAACAAAAGCCGTTTAATAAAGACGTCATTTACACTATATTATTCATTCTCCAACTTCGTTAACTACGACCAATAACAAAAGACACGTTCATAATTCATGAATATTAATGAACGAAAATAAAAAGTAAAGACATCTTCAAATGGTACACTTTTTACTTGCGGAGCTTTACAGCTCGCCCTGATAAGCCCAAGGCTTATAAACGATATATGTTTCAACGTGTCATCTCCTCAGTGATGCTACAGCAACGGAGATGATTCTTACGGCGACAGAATTCTTACGGTGGAAGATATCTTTGCTTCTTACTTTCGTTAATTAATATTCATGAATTATGAATAAGTCTTTTGTTGGTGGTGGTAGTCCATGAAGGTGGAGAATGAATGATACAGTGTAAATGACATCTTTATTAAACGGCTGTTGGAAAAGGGTCTGAGAAGAGAGGTTTTAAGAATGGTTCTATTTATTTCTTTTTTCGTGTTATGACAAACACACACACACATATATACACACACACACACACACACATATATATATATATATATATATATATATATATATATATATATATATATATATATATATATATGTGTGTGTGTGTGTGTATACATATATGTACATATATATAAGGTCAGTGTGAAAAGAAGAGAGAGAGAAGTGAAGGTCAAGACAGAGAACGGGGAAAAAAAGGGAAAACTAACATTTAAAGAAACGAACAAAATCTCCTTAGCGTTAATACCCACCTCCTGTGAATTTAATTAACTCCCTGAGGTAACGAGAAATTTAATCAATAAGAACATTTTAAAAATGTAATTCATGTTGTCGCACACGGAGAGAGACGCGGGCTATAAAAGAGAGAGAGAGAGAGAGAGAGAGAGAGAGAGAGAGAGAGAGAGAGAGAGAGAGACGTCTGTTATGCAACCACCCTGAGTGCTTGATACTGACTGATGAAGCTGAGGCAGTACCTAACGGAGATAAAAAGGAAAAGAAAAAACTTTTATGGCGTGGAGTGAGGATAGGGCTTTTGGGGTTGGGGGGCGATGGGAAGCGTACAGGGGCGGGGTTAGGGGGAGAGAAGAGTGGTTTCATAACAGGAGGATCTCCACAATCCTGAAATATTGACGGTAACCGCGATCCAGAATACCGCGGGGAGATCAGTGCAATGGAAATTAACAGGAATCGTTCCAGCGATGCGAAAGATTTATGATCCATAGAGACAGACAGATAGAGAGCGAAAGGATGGACCAGAGAGGTGAGGAAGAGAAGTTGTATTTACGATTTTATATACGCAGTATATACTGCATATATACTGTATATATATATATATATATATATATATATATATATATATATATATATATATATATATATATATATATATATATATATATATATATATAGTATATATATATGTGTGTGTGTGTGTGTGTGTATTTAGCTTTTAACAGGATGAATACTGGACATGGAGCTACAACCGGCAAGCGTCGAGTCAATTAGAGATTCCTATACCAAGCATAGTGAGGAGAATGTTGTTATTTTCATTTCCTTGCAGGCCACAGGCTTAAAAGTGGGAATGCTACTGGCTTTAAGGAGAAGAGGTTCATCTGCCATTTAGGAGGCCTTTCCTTCACCACGGGGTCCACAACCCTTCACTAGGCCCTCCTATGCCTTGGTCCACATTAAACATTTATAACAAGCCTCTGATACTTCCTAGGGCAGCATTGCCAGCTTGTACTACTTGCTACCAGCCTAGTTACAATCCTTAGTCACTGACTCTAGAGAAGAGCTTCAAACTGTTCAGTAGCATCTCCTTCCTCAAGGGCATCACAATCACCGCAAGGTGGTCCTCTACCTAGAGATGTGGTGCCTTGTAAACCCAACCCATTTGCACTTCCTAAGGCTACAGCTAACAAATCTAGAGGGATCAGAAGTTTCAAGCCACATTAGGCTCTTCTTCAGATGAATGTAGACGTAGGAAAGCAGCTAAGAAGGCAATGAGAAAGGAAAGAAAATAAAAAAGGGTATTAACAGCATAAAGATCACATTTCTGTGATTTATATAGATTAATGAATGCTGTGAGAACTGGTTTTTATTTACATCTATCTCTCTGTCTGTGTATGTATGTATGTATGTATCTATCTATCTATCTGTCTGTATGTCTATATTTACATACATCCAACAGGAAGGTGGACAGGAATACTCTTCAATAGTCATTTGATTACGCGTTTATTCCCAACGTTTCATAATCCATGACTACATCATCAGAGGTTCTAGAATTAAAAAACAAAAAGCACTGACAATAAAAATTACAGAAAAAATATACAAAGGAAAAGTCAGAATATAAAAAACAACAGTCGACTTAAAAGGGATATTTTACACAAAGGACACCGAGGAACAGGCAAAACACTGAGAAATTAATTAAAATAAGTGGAATATATACAAGACAAGTAAAAAAATATATATACATTTAAAAGATTTCTACTTTAAAACACAAAAATTTAAAATCACATTAAGAAAATAAATAAATAGATAAATAAATAAAAATGACTAAGGGTATGGAGCCAGCCTGTCTGTATGACACAAATACAAAAAATGAGGTGTTCGAAAGAAATACAAAACAACAAAAACATTATTATTACGACAGGTATAAAGGAACAGCCGAAGTCTGAGTGTTCATTCTCGGAACAAGCTTTTTTTTTTTGTATATATTTTTTTTTATTGTCAATGCTTTTTGCTTTTTAATTCTAGAACCCCTGATGCTGTAATCATGGATTATGAAACGTTAAGAGTAAACATGTAATCAAATGACTATTCAAGAGTATTCATGTCCACCTTCCTGCTTGATGTTTGTATTCGGGCATTCCTGTCCCTTGCTGGAATTTCAGGCATTTGTGAGTGACTTTTTCCTTCAAATTAATCGGTAGGCCAGTTTATAAAACAAAATTAACTGTTAAGGGGATTAAATAACAGATTTTGACAAAGAAAGAATCCTTCATCTATTTTCATAACTCTGAGTAATATGTAAGGAAACACAATATATATATATATATATATATATATATATATATATATATATATATATATATATATATATATATATATATATATATTGTGTTTTCTTGCATGTTATCAAGTTATAAAATAATTTGAGATTTTCAGTATCACATTCTATTATCTAATCCCTTTAACAGTCAGTTTTGTTTTATAAACTGGCCTAACAATTAATTTTATGAAAAAAGCACTCACAAATACCTGAAATTCCAGCAAACAATCACCCCAGGTAATGGTTCATTTAACATCCAGTCTGAGACAAGTTGCACTTTCCTCCGTCCACTCAAAAAAGCTGCCCACCTATCAACTTCCATTCAGCAACTCTCTCTCTCTCTCTCTCTCTCTCTCTCTCTCTCTCTCTCTCTCTCTCTCTCTCTCTCAGTCTTCCATTGAATAGGTTACCTTACCTAATTTAATTACGATGATGCCGAGGGAAGCACCACTTCAAAGAAGTCCGGCTGGACACCAAAGTCCATTAAAGTGAGGTCCAGTCAGTCAGTAAGCCTTCAGCCTCCAGGTTCCCAGACGAAGTTCAAATTGCCCTCAACTTGGGCCAGACCAAACTCCTTCGTTTGTGTCATCGTCTTTCAGCTAATAAATTCTTTTAAATTTTCCTTGATCAGAATGTCATATGACTGCATATACGAATACTCAAGCTTCTCATTCAAGTGTCTTTACACAAGATCAGCAACCAACCATACTGCATAAGCCGTTCTCTTGTAATCAATTAATTCTTTTATTATTCCTTTTACTGTGGGGCCGTACTGTCCTATCGAAGAAGAAGAAGAATCACGCCTCTTTTTAGCTTCCTGCTTACCTTTGTCAGCCATCTGTAGTATAAATGCAAAAGACCAACACATTCAGGTCGTTTATCCTTCCCTTCTCGGTTTCACTGTAACACGTGCTGCTTTTAGAAAGGTATCTTTACAAGACTGCTTGGCTCTTTTGTAAAAATTGCTGTTAGTGATTAATATAATCACATTCTAATAATCAAAACGAAATCCACTTTAACGTCACTCAATTTCATATTGGACGTACTCATAGCCAACTTTTTTGTCGAAAGAATTTAAGTTACCTCTCTCTCTCTCTCTCTCTCTCTCTCTCTCTCTCTCTCTCTCTCTCTCTGGAATAAAGGGTAATTGAAGGCCGGAGATCGACTATCAATCGGGAATTGATATTCTCACTAACACTGAACTTCAAATACTGACTCCATTGCAGACAGACAGACAGACAGACAGACAGACAGACAGACAGACAGACAGACAGACAGACAGACAGACAGACAGACAGACAGACAGACAGACAGACAGCTTGAACTAGTCCTTATCCACTCCGTCCAGGTCGATCAAAGCAAATGGATTTTTTGCTCAAAATTTCAGGGACTAGTAACATAGGCTGCCGGGAAGCAAGTTTAAGTTACAGTCGCTCTTCGTTACCACAGGTTTTATTTCTATTGAATTTTTCTGGTATAAAGATTTTTTGCCCATTGCTGGGACAAGGATAATGCTAAAACTAACATGAGTGGACTTCATTTATAAAATGGATGTAAATAGAAAAAAGGGAGGATTTTCAAGCCCACAAGATCATATAAGCGTAAACGTGCATTGTTGAGCTGGAAAGGGTTGGGCTCGGAAAACAATTGGCAAGCATCAAATAGAATTATCTTCACGGGATTAAACTACCATGTGACCAGTTATTTTCATTTTTTTTTCTTCCACCTGGAGAGCATTGAAAACTATTATGGGTTCTGCTTGCTAGAAGTATTAAAATAAAAGGTTCCTAATAGTAAGGCAGCACAGGAATGCTTCCAGGACAAGACAAGATAAAAATGATATGGTACAGCTGAGGCTTCTGTTGTAAGTGTTCAAAGCTTATACATTGCCGTAGTATTTCCTTCCAAAGACCCATTTTATCTAGGAGATGACGCCTAATGAAAACAGAAAAGAAACAAAAATAAATACTACACGCATTTATGTACGGACTAACATGTACTCTATTTTCATGCAATATAAGTGTGCATACACCCTCATACATACATAAATACATGTATACACACATATATATATACTTATGTATTTGTGTGTGCATGAATATCTTTAAAATATGTGTATGTACGATTTACAACACTGCAGCGAAGAGCTGCCCTAAATTTGCTATTCGACAGGAACTGAAATGCGTTGCAGGTCTTTCAACAGAAAATGTATCATCCCATTAGCATAGACAATTGGGCCTGGAGTTGATCCAAAAACCAGATGCTAAATAAAATTCCCGGAAAATGTCGGAAAACAATGAGGAAACTTTAGTAATCGTGACAGAGATCAGTGGGGAACAAAGTATGAAATAACACGGCCCACGGAGTTTTATTCACAGGCTCTTTAACTGACGCGTTTGAAACTTCAAACGATCTGGATACAATTGGCTCAATCGGTCTATCCTTCTGTGTGCAAGCCTCTCTCTCTCTCTCTCTCTCTCTCTCTCTCTCTCTCTCTCTCTCTCTCTCTCTCTCTCTCTCATACGATATAACACAATTGGTTCTTACACTGACTAGGTGTCAGTGACCAGAACGTATGCAACACAACTTCAGTATGAAACAATCAGCTATTCAGATCAGTATTGCAACCTATTTTCTCCTTTACTGCTAATCGGTTTTTATCTTTGTTTCCTTGACGTAACTTCAGAAGTTTGATTTCGTCTTCCTTTATTTATATAACTTAGTCCCGGGACTCAATTTTACCATACAATTTATTGAATGTTTATCTCTTTTTTTATTTCACCTCCCTTCACATTTCTTCATCCCAGGACTGCCGTCTCGCCCAGTAAGGATTATACTTAGGGCAGTGAATCGCAAACAGCGCCAAGGTGATCTTCTATTAAAATGTCGATCGAAATACTTTATTCCATCGTTTCTTTCCTTCTGACAAAATTCTTGGAAAGTCTCTCTTTCGAGACATTTTATATTTTGGGTATTCTGCTTCGAGAACAATATTCCCTGTTGGTCTCTTCTATTTAAAAGAACCGTATTTGGTTACTGTTCTTTTAATCAAGTCACTTTCGGTTTTCGTTTCAATTTAAATCATCCCTAGGAGTTCCTAGGCTTTAATTATATCAATTTTTTAGTTCCTTATTCTAATCAAACAATGTTTTAAGTTTTCTCTTTTAATGAAACCATTCTTTGAGTTTTCTTTTTAATTTACTGATTCTTGGAGTTACTGATTTCACTTAAACCAATTTTTGAGTTCTCTATTCTAATTAAACAACGCTTTAAGTTTTCTGTTTTAATTAAACCACTCTGAGTTTTCTTTTTAATTTAATAATTCTTGAGGTATCTGATTTCACTTGAACCAATTTTTGTATTTCTCTATTTTAGTTAAACAATGCTTGAAGTTTTTGTTTTAATTAAACCATTATTTGAGTTTCTTTTTAAAATAATAAATCTTGGATTCACTGATTTCACTGAAACCAATTTTTGAGTTCCCTATTCTAATTAAACAATGCTTTAAGTTTTTTGTTTTAATTAAACCATTCTTTGAGTTTTCTAGTTTGATTTTTGTATTTTTAAAGTGCCTGGTTTCAATTAAATCGCTCTTGGTTTTCATTCAGTCTTTAGTTTTTATTAAATCCTCCACTAGTTTTATCTTAATTCAGTCATTCTCTGAGCTCCTGGTTCTGGTTAAATCTTTCTCTGCGTTCTTAAATCGTCGGACCTTTCTCCTTTTAAGAAGAATATCATCCTCTGAATCTTCTGTTTTAATCAAATTAGATTATTACGTTTTCTGTTTCATTTCCATTATCCTTAGAATTCCCTAATTCATCTGAATCATTCTCAAGTTCTCTGTTCCATTTCAGTTTTTCCGTAAATTCTGTATTTTCATTAAATCATTCCTCGAATTATTTCAGCTCAGTCACCTTTTCAGTTTTCTATTTCGTTTCTAGCATTCTTTGAATTCTCTATTTAAATTATTCTCTGAGCCCCCTACTGCCCTAAAATAGAAAACTGCAGTGTTTGCAAAATTTTCGGAATTGAGTTATGCCACCTACTGGGCTCGTGATACACTAATACACAAGTTACGGCAGTTTCAGAATGCTTCTGCAATGCTTTCCACGATTATTTAAGGGGGTCCCATTTGCAGTATCTGCAAAATCGGTATTAAGGCAAGGGAGTATCTACCATTTTTCTCGGTTTTGTATTTTTGCAGATACTGCAGTCTTCCATTTTAGGGCAGCCTAGTTAAACAACCAGCCTAGATACGGTGTCGCTGGGTGAGACATCTGGCGAATCTTTGCTAAGAAAAATGGACCTGGTCGAGAGCGAAACAGTTGCAATCCCCGTTTTATAGGACTTTTCTTTTGCGATCCTCCGTGATATTGGCTGTCTGATTAATCAATAAATCGATATCAAAGATTGGATTAGTGGGCAACCTGGTACCTACGACGAATCACCTCTTATCATACCTACTAAGGGAAAAGGTAACAAAAAAGTCAGTATAATTGGAAATGTGGAAAGACGAGGAGAAATATAAAAAAAGAAATCAATAATGCCAGAAAAGGAACGTGAGTAAGGTAAGTAGAAAAGAAATAGAAAAAGAAAAAAGGGGAAGCAAATAAAAAAAAGCATCCAACATGATGTCTCGGCATCATAAAAGAGGAATGAAAACTTCACTTGTTTGTGAATTGGGAAATGCCGACTTATTCAGCGACACTATGTTGGCTTTTCGCTATAATAGAATTTGCAATATGCTGCCACGACTATGCTTTCCAGAGGCAATGAAATGGTGTTTTTTGTAAACAACTTTTAAACTGACGTAAGGATTTCCATGCTACTAAAGCACCGAGTGTTTCTGACATTGTCCTAATTTATGGTATTACACTGAATTGACAGATGTGCTTAATTAAGCCGTTTACTCTTACAAAAAAGACCAACGTCTTGCCTTTCCTCAGGCCGTTTCGAACAGGTGGTACTTTATGACGTATCCCTGACGCACAGCCATCCCCCGTACCTAATTATTTTAAAATCTTATATATCATCATACAACATATTAATTTGCTTAAAAATATTTCATATGGCACTGGATAGGTAAAAGGATACTTAACCATAAGTCAAAAAACCATTTGAAGAGGCATAGTGGAGGATATGCTATGCTGATACACGTCACCACTTTTGCGGATGGTTGGGTGGCTAAGCGCAGCTTTAACCTCACTTTCTTAAGTAAAAAAAGTTAATGAAACACATGGTAATGCACAATACTTCCGAAAATTAGGACGGAGTTTGAAGCACCCAGTGCTTTAGTGGCATGGAAATCCTTAAGTCGGTTTAAAATTTTTTTACGAAAAACACTGTCATGGCCTCTGAAATGCATAGTAGGCGGGTTATATTAGCAAGAGTTAACAGGGAGTTGGGGGGGGGACCACCCGCGCCTCAAACCCCACCTCGGTCAGGTGAGCATTTTGCAAGAAATTTGCCAAAATGGGCAAAAACCGGGACTTTGAATCACGTAAAATTTTTGGCATTTAATTAGCATTTTCATTGTTGAAATATTTGCGCATTGTAGGTCAGAAAATCATCTGGCAGACATGACGAGTTTTATGCTGAGAGATAGAAAAAAGTCGCCCTGGTTTCCAAATGAGTAACTGGAATGTTAAGCCGCTCTCTCTCTCTCTCTCTCTCTCTCTCTCTCTCTCTCTCTCTCTCTCTCTCTCTCTCTCTCTCTCTCCATGAAATGCATTGAACCGTGTACTGAACATTATTTTCTGGATATACGGATATGTCTTCTATTTGCACAGTCATTACAAAGAAATAATTCAAAATTATAGAGAATGTTATGCATAACATGACATTCATTGTACAAGGACATGCTTACAGAATACTTGTATAGATTAACGAATGTATACATAACGGGCAACACACGAGTATATTTCGTGGAGTTATTTCTAACAGTCAGTCTGTAGTTATATTGTCGATTTTCAAATTTTAATCATTCTTAAAAATAAAACAAAAATATTCACATAATCTGCATACTACAAGTAGACTGTACATTTCTGTGCAGGACAGAGAGAGAGAGAGAGAGAGAGAGAGAGAGAGAGAGAGAGAGAGAGTAGTTGCCTAAGTATCATATGTAAATCAAGAGAGTGGTCTGGAGATTTAAGAAAGAGAAGCACTTAGTATTGGTTCCAGATTCTGGTGAGATATGTCAAATCCTGAGAAGCTGAAGAAAGATGGCCTCTAGAAACGACCGAGGAGATGGGTGGTGTGGTCAAGAATGTGTCCGAGAATCAACGTTCGCACGTCAGAAGCCCCAGTGAGAAATAATTTCATCGACTATGTGGATAATCAACTTTAGTATCCACTAAATTCAAATTCTGCTTCAGGGGGTAGTGCCGTCAGTGCACCTCATGCAGTGCACTGTAGGCATTACTTAAGGTTCTTTGCAGCGTCCACTCGGCCCCTAGCTGCAACCCCTTTCATTCCTTTCCCCATACCTCAGTTCATATTCTCTTTCATCTTACTCTCCCCCCTCTCCTAATTATTGTTTCATGGTGCAACTGCAGGTTTTCCTTCTGTTACACCTTTAAAACCTTTTTGCTCTAATTTCCCTATCAGTGCTGGATGACCTCATAGGTCCCAGCGCTTGGCCTGTGCCCTAAATCTTATATTCCATTTAAATTCACATTCTGTGCATCGGTGCCTTCCGCAAGCACTGCAGAATTCCAAATCCTTTCGAGTTTATTTCTCTGCATCGTACTCAGACAAATATGAGTGAAATTCAGGCGAATAATAAGCCCCCGTTGACGATCACTACTGCATCAGCGAACGAAAACAAATACAAACTGAAACAAATAAGCGAACCAGTATCATCCAATCAGGAGCATTTCCTTCGCTAGGCAAACAGCCAATTGTTGCCGCATATTTTGCGAGTACACACACTCTTATTTGGATGGTAATGACTTCATTAGCATAAAGAACGAACTATTGTTCGGCCTCAAAAAATCATAACAATTGCTTTCCGGATTTCAATTCCATTTCCACTCGTGGTTAGACGTCACTTCGGCCCAGTATCCAAGGACTATCGAGTGGTGCTTGCTCATTTTCTGTCACTGGGCTGGAAGGGGACACTGCTTCAAAAACTCGTCTGTACTTAGACGATGGTCGAAGGAAAAGTAAACATCTGGGCTGTCAGCTTTCTCTTTCACGAGTTCTAATCATCATCTCCGCTTGAAAATGTTTGTTTCAATATAGCTACTGCCAATGTGAAATTACAAAGCTGAATAAAGATTTCCCAGATAAAATACATTTTTTCTTTATGTGAGCAAGGTTTTTTCTGAAAGTCTAATCATTTTACTACTATTTATTTTCTCCCATAGGGAAACGAAGTTTATAAAAATGAAAGAAACAAAACAGAAAACACACGAGTGTTTTCAAATGGATCAAAGGAACCAAACGAAGTGTGGAACTTTTCAGCGTTAGTGAAAGCTATTTTAGAAGAGAAAAAATTGGAAACCCTCCCCCCCCAAAAAAAAAACGAATGACGCAGATGCGATAAACCAAGATATAAAAATCCCTTTTAAAGAACCCTAGGATGACGTAATTATAATGACCCGAAATCTAAATTAGAAAAGTTGAAGGTTGCGCTTATCGCGAATATTTGTTAATTCAACAGTTTTTGGACGTGCTGCTCTCATTGTTTATATTATATGATGACACCTTAATATATTTCAAAAGCGCAATAACATATATTAATATATATATATATATATATATATATATATATATATATATATATATATATATATATATATATATATATATATATATATATATATATATATATATATATATATATATATATATATATATATATATATATATATATATATTAATGTATATTCAAAAAAGAGCACATTAATATATTTCAAAGAGACATCTTGCAAAAATATAGGCAATACCTGGCAGTTGAATGACTGTGATCGATCACGGCAGATGCATTTTACACCAGGGGAAAATGACAGATAAAATAACGCAGTAATCATCCAGAAGGTATAATTGGCCTGTGTGTAGGTGTGTGTGTGTGTGTGTCTGTATGTGTAGACAGGTTATCAAAGACATAACTAAATCACTTTGATAGCAGATCATTTAGAGAAAAGGTGAACTCCTAATAGCCAAGCTGTTCAATATAGGTGCAATGTGTCACTCTATTTGTGTTTTCACTCTTTAGTTTTCTGTAAAAGAAAACTACTGTGCCGGCTTTGTATGTCCGTCCGCACTTTATTCTGTCCGCACTTTTCCTGTCTGCACTTTTTCTGTCCGCCCTCAGATCTTAAAAAACTACTGAGGCTAGAGAGCTGCAAATTGGTATGTTGATCATCCACCCTCCAATCATCAAACATACCAAATTGCAGCCCTGTAGCCTCGGTAGTTTTTATTTTATTTAAGGTTAAAGTTAGCCTTAATCGTCCTTCTGGCAACGATATAGGATAGGCCTCCACCGGGCCGCGGTTAAATTTTCATGGGCCGCGACTCATACAGCATTACACCGAGACCACCGAAAAATAGATCTATTTTCGGTGGCCTTAATTATATACTGTAGCGGCTGTACAGAAAACTAGATTGCGCCGAAGAAACTTCGGGGCATTTTTTACCTGTTTTTTAGTATTAAGTCTTGTGCGTTACTTTCGAAAAGATCATTATTATTTTTTTCATTTGTTAGAAAATCTAGCCTTCGGTTAAGGCAGCATGACGCTCACTGATCAAAAAATGTATATGATTTTGGAAATGGTGAATATACTCGTTTCTGTTTTTTTCAAAGTGAACGAATCTGGAAAAAATTAATTACCTTGGAATTTTGCTAACAATTAATGGCTCTACAGTATTTTTCCTTGACAGAATTGCTTAGCATCACAATGGAGTGTCCGCTTCGAAACGCTGCAATCCACCCGCTTTTAAATACCAATTGTGGAAATCAGACACAGGTTACCATAAATAGTTTGGTTTGTTTATAGCCGACGTTTATTCGGCGCAGTCGAGTTTTCTGTACAGCGTATAATCAAGGCTACCGAAAATAGATCTACCTTTCGGTGGTCTCGGTATAATGCTGTATGAGCAGCGGCCCAAGAAACTAACCACGGCCCAGTAGTGGCCTGGCCTATATCGTTGCCAGATGCACGATTATGGCTAATTTTAACCTGAAATTAAATTAAAACTACTGAGGCTAGAGGGCTGCAATTTCCTATGTTTGATGATTGGAGGGTGGATGATCAACATACCAATTTGCAGCCCTCTAAACTCAGTAGTTTTTAAGATCTGAGGGAGGACAGAAAAAGAGCTGAAAGAATAAAGTGCGGACGGACAGAAAAAGCCGGCACAATAGTTTTCTTTTCAGAAAATTAAAATGAGGAAAATGCTTTTCTGCCAAAATCCAAAAGTATCAAGAACCTCGAGCCACATTTCTATAAGAATAAAAACCAGCGGAAATAGTATACCACAAAATAGTATACCACATCACTTTATGCGAACAGATATTTCCGTTTCATAATTGCCGTGGCCTTTTCAAGCACGAAATTTCAGTGTGTCGTCCTGAATGGCAGTTTGCACAGCTCTCAGAAGTGATGAAAACATTTTATGACCTATGGAGGGAAATTGAATGACCCATTCAATGACAGAAAAAGGGTATGATCGAAAATATTTAGCTTTAATCAATGTTTCCTGAGCTTTAATAAGATAAATAGTAATTTTTTTCTTAATCTACGCTCTTTTTTCCATCTTAGATGTTATCGGAACATCCTAGGTTTTCTTGACACCGATTATGCTTGCCCTATGTACATAAATACAAAATTGTATGTAATATATGTATATATATATATATATATATATATATATATATATATATATATATATATATATATATATAATATATATATATATATATATATATATATATATATATATATATATATATATATACACATACATATATATTACGTGTGTATACTTATATACATATATATACATACCTATACATACATACATATATACATTATTATATATATATATATATATATATATATATATATATATATATATATATATCTCAAAAAACAGAGTAGGCGACGACCAGCAAGGCACATCAGTGTGAGTGTGACCAGGAAATCAGTTAACTCTAACACATTTATTAATTTCAACGTTTCGTAATATTTTCTTTTTTACATCATCAACGATCTGTTGAATAATGAATAAATTACTCAAAAAGGGTTATTGCATGCTTTTAAAAATCACAATAAAAATAAAATTCACCAAATGCATACAGCTAAACACAACAGAACCAAAGACCGCTAACCAACCTTAGGTGGAGAGCAAAAGACTTGAAAGCTTATGGAGAGAGTTAGCTCCGGGTAAAGCTGTAGAGGAGGTTTGGGTATTTAACTGAGGGACTAGTTGTTTGATAAACAATGATTCAGTATAGGCAATTCGTGAGATTTGCTGTTTGGCCTGTTATGCAGAAATCATTTCTTTCAATATGAGTTTTACAGATTTTGGAATGTGCTCTGATATTAGAATGTTCTGGATTGAGAGCCTACAACCAGTACGAAAGCTTA